>NC_085106.1:4728004-4830504 GCF_963422355.1 Corticium candelabrum
TATTCGTGTGCTTAGTGGAGGTGGACTCTAGCTGAAGAGTTTGCAGTACCATAGGCTTCTCGAGAAGAGTTGGGTTGGCGTGTATTTTGCCTTTGACAAACTTTTTGGAAGCATACAGATTTTCGTCGATCTCAACAACAAATTTTGGGAGTACGATATACGTATTTGTCATTCTCTTCTACGAGAGACTCGGTGTTGGGGTTTAGAGTCTCGAGTTTGTTGCAAATCTTGCTTTTTTGGTGCAGACATCAATCGCTTCCTTGGTTCTGAGTTGTCTTCTTAGCTTTGCGAGGCATTCTCGTGTTCACTTTGCTTGCTTGTCCTCTTCTTCGCATTGTTGGGTAGTAGCCATACCTGGAGGCTGTTGGTCGGTGTCGATTCCTTGTGGTCTACTACAAGAAGAGTAGCTAGACGATCTGGTGTCTTGGTATGGTTGGTTTGTGCACCTCTTATACGACATTGAATAGGTGCGAGGGCTTTGTGCAAAGCTGCTATTTCTCCAGCGGATTCCATAGCGTTTCCTAAAAGCCTACCGAATACTTCTTTTTTCTGTGTCTGTGATTTCGCCTTTGTCGTCGATTGGATATAGGAATAAAATGGCTCTGGTCAAATCTCGAAACATGGTTTGCGTACTATTCTTCGGCCAACTGGAGCGCTTTGGTGCAATGATGCGGATGTAGGATCGGTGCTGTACCATTCTAGAGGTTGTTTCTTCTGCCAATTTGCGCGCTTGCTCCACCATGTCCGCGAGTGTTTGGAGTTGCGCTTTCTGTTCTGGATCTTGCTCTTGCACCACTGCTATATGATTCCAAGCTATGTCTCAGCCCTCTCTCTGGGATACACCTGGTGGTTTCATGTCTATGCACTGTTGGTAGGTTAGGCCGCAGAGCCAATAGACGGAATTTCCATAGCCACCTACACATGTTTCGAAATATTCTTCGCAAGCGTCCAGTATCCTGTATAGCCTGTTGGTGGCTCACACTACAAATTGGGTCTCTACACTGTTTCGTAGGACAACACGTACACCGTTTCCTATAAAATGGTGGCGCCTTGGACGTCTTTAACCCATTATCTGGGATCAGTGTGGCTTTTCTACAAGTGTCGATAGCTTTTGTTTTAGTATATTTTGAAACAACCAATACTTGATTTTAGACCTTCCTAAAATTCTTCTTGTGTTAGGTTTGTTTGTCTACGTATTTTTGCAACTTTTCCCATTTCTCTCTACGTTTTTCATGTTCTATGGCAAGTTTTTGTAAGTAGTGCTCGTGCAATTCCTACGTCTTCTGTATACCAAAGCATCTTCGATTTCTGGAAATCTCCTTTCGCGCTGTATCTTCAATGGGGTCGAGATGGGTCTGTCGGTGGGCGCGAGATGTAGTTCGAATATAGATCGCGTGGCTCCTTTTCTCGTGCCAAATCTAAGATATGTAGGAAGTAGAAGGTAGGAGTAGGTTTGGATCGGGTCCATTCGGATAGAGTTGGGTCGGTTTTTCTATCTCATCAGCGAGAATTGTGAGCGCCTCGGCTTCTTTGTTGTAGCAGCGGAAAAGCCTGATCCCAATGTTGTCTTTGTGGATAACTAGAATGTCTCTACGGAAGATGGGTCATCGATGAAATCCAAAGTCGCCTGCTGACCATTCTACGGCGAGTTCCCACTTCTTGCCGTCGTCGACCGTCTGCGCGGACTACACAACGTAGACTCCAGCTAATCTACCTGTAGTGCTGTGTGCATACCAACTCACAAAGATTTGGCTTATAGGACGACTGGATATAACAAGACATCGATATCGATTGGAGGCAAGATTTTTTCATTGCTGGGCAGAATGCTTTACCACAAAGGGTTCGGGTCGGATTTTATCAATTGTAGTGTTTATATTACAACTTGTTCTGCGATTGTATTGGAAAGCTTGCTGCCACGATAGGCATACAACGAGACCTTGATACGGGTACAACCTCGTGCTTGGACGTTTGGATGTAGAAGAGTCTTGCGTAGATGTTCGTGGAAGCAGTCCACATCCTCGCATAGTTGTGCGTCAACGGGGATCTAGACTTCTCCCGCTTCGATTTGGGACATAATCTTGTTGTACAATTTGGTTCGCACTGTATACCCATCGAGAGTGGTGTGTACCCAAGTACGTACATGCTCTCCAACACAATCTGTACTTGCAAGAATGGTGGATTTATAGGAGTCCATAGCTTGACACAATGTACCCTGTTCGCAGAAGTTGTGCATCTCGCGTAGGTATTCTACCAGAACTTTGCGATCGAGTGTTCTGTAGAAATTGTGCGTGTAGTTAGATCGAATACAACCATATCCTTGTCTCTAAAGAAACCTATATAGTTTTGAATCGCTGCCTGTATTTCTCCATAGGAATGTCGAACACTTCTGCTTTGGCAACAAACAAGCCGTATGGATCGACTGCGCAGATTTTCTTCCATCTCTTTCTTGCTATGCCGTCGGTATCGCGTTCTATTTTTGAGATGGTGAAAAGTATTGCACTCTCTACGTTTCTCGGGGCGTGTATTGTATGTAATAGGTGTACGCCAATGCAACGTTTGGTCTTCTGGTCTGGTTCTTCTCCCATTGTTTCTCGTACCATTAAAAGTATCTTGAATACGATAGTCTTGGCAGATCTACATGCTCCTAGAGTGAAAGACAGACTTCCTCGTTCTTCAACGACATCCTTTGGACGCAGATAGCCCAATATGTAGATACGGTCGACAAATACCGCAAGTCCTGGAAGAGATTGCAATGTCGTACGCTGTGTCCTTGAAGGTTGTCTACATTAGATATATCCAAGAGCAGGTTGTCTTCGTAGGTAGATTTCTTGGCACGCAAACTCATAGCTGCAAATGTAGCCTGTATAAACATTGCACCGTTTGGTTGCGTAAATTTTTCTAAATATGTATGTCTACATATTTTTCGTTCTCGGTGGGTTGGGTAGAGAAGAAAAAGTCTGGTTGCGTAGTTTGTTCTCAGCTATATAAAGGTCTCCATATTTCTTGTTCTCTGTTGGTTGGTTGCAGTCGAGTAGATTTTTCTCCGCTTTACATAGGTCTAAATATCTTTTGTGCATGATTGGTTGGATAGACACGGCAAAGTTTGGATGCCTGACTTGTACTCCACTATGCATAAGGCTACATATAATTAAGTTCTCAATTAGTTGGATAGCCATGGCAAAGTTTGGTTGCGTTGCTTGTACTCAACTACATATAAGTCTACAAATTTCTCGTTCTTTGTGTAGGGATCCACGATGGTACTCGTCTATGCCGGGCTTCTTTGCTCGGGTTGGCCTGGCGTGTGTCTTGTCTGTTGTGGTGTTGCTGTCGTGGATTTCTGTCTTGTTAGTGCTGCTGTGATGTATGTTGCTTCTGTGGTATTGGTATCGTCGTTGGTGTTGCTATCGTCGTCGTTGCTGGTATGTCCCTTGCTGCGTAGGAACAAAGATTTGGCCCATGTCTTCCTAGCTCGTCGAAACGTTTCTGCTGGTATTTTTGGTGGTGTTGCTGTTGTTGCCAGTACCTCTGCTGGTATCGTCTTGAGAAAATGGTTCTACCAGTAGTGTAGTCTAGCTTTTCGTGGCGTTTCCCTTTGTTTGTATGTGTCTGGTTTGTATAGATCACTTTTGAGTATTTGTTAGATCGGGTGGACTACATCTATGCTCGAGAGAAATATTGGTGGCCGAAACAAAGGCATCGGAGTTGCGAAATCGTGGTTGCAAACATTTTCTGCACTCTTATAACATGTGGGTACACGGTAGTGTGTTTGATCGAAGTGGTTGACAATGATCTCCAGTAGTGTAGTCGCCAGCGAAATAATACCAGCTGACATTCCCATATTTTGCATCTTCTTCGGGTCTTAGAACTCCCTTTTACACTACTCGCATTCGGGGTGCTCAGCCCCTCGAGTCTGCGAAAATGCTGGGGTGTCGTCTGCTATTATTTGCGCCGGCGACTACACTACTCGCTTACACTAGGCCAAAGCGTGAGAATGAGAGACCTGTTAAAACAACATGGTTGTTTGCAGTGTGCAAAAGACTAACGAGAAACGTGTTGTACATAGTCTAATCAAGAAGTAGACAGTATCGACGGAACCGTCGTCAACTTAGAACCATCAAATATGATTGTACACCAAGCCCACTGGTAAGTGATGACTTAGAAGAAGCCGAAGATGAAGGTAACGAACCAGATAACGATGACGCTGTACCTGGTAGACGTAAAACACCACCACAGGAGACGAAAGTACCGAACCAAAACCCGTCTGCAGAGCACTGTGCAGGCGGCCCAGACATCAAGAAAATCACACGCGGTAGAGCAGTCAAGCTACCTTGGATATATAAAGACTGCGACTTGTCTTAACGTTGTGACATTGCTATGATACAGCCTATTGGTTCTAATCTCATTGAGGTGTGTTTTAGTTTAAAGAAGAGGGAACACAACGAGACAGTTCTATAACTAGCATACATAACGTCCTAGACACGTGTTCTGGGGTATACTCGTGTAGTGTATTTTGAGTACTAATTAGTTAGAGGCGGAGTTACGATGACATGTATAAGATAGCCGTAGGGCAATTGCATTGTCACAGTTTGTGTTCCGCGTTCAGCGATAGTTCTGTGGGTAAGTAGCAATAGTTCTTCAGTCTTCCGTGTTGTAGAATCAGTGCGCGCGTATAAGTACAAATACAGCACAATTGGCGACGAGGATGGCCACGGGAAGACTGGTAAGCAAAGAGAATTTAATGCAGGAGTTGATAACGTAGAAGATTGCAAAAAGCGTTTTCTCATGTAGTGCTCGCAGTGTTGGAGAACACAGACAAGCAAAAGCAGTTCTCTTGACTTGCGTTGGTGTTGCGACATGCACTCTCCTAAACGATCTGGTGAGACCAGAGAAGCCACGAGACAAGTTACTGGATGAGTTCTTTGCGCTGTTGAAGAGCCATTTTGAGCCATGCAACGTCGTGATCTCGCAGATATTTCTTTATGAGCGTCTTCAGAGAGAAGGTGAGACTATCGCGAATTCCATAGCTGAACTACGCAGGCTATCGAAGAACTGCAATTTCGGAGGCTACCTGGATACAGCGCTCAGGGATCACTTGGTGTGTGGATTATATCACGAGGCAGCGCAGAGAAGGATCCTTGCCGAATCAGAACTAACCTTGACGAAAGTAGTCCATATTTCACAAGCCACCGAAACTTCAAGCGAACAAACGCATGCTTTACTTTAGGAATACCACAAGGCTCCCACCTGCAAAACAAGTCGAGACGGAGTGTAGAGTGCAACGTGACACAGCAGGTGGCGCTTACGAAGTAAGGGAATTAAACAGCAGAGAACGTAACTGATGTGGTGGGAGTGGACATCACCCAGTACATGCAAATTTGAGTCTCAGGGATGTCATTTCTGCAAGGAACAAGGGAAAATCAGTAGATTATGCCGTAAATGATCTCAACAAGATGCTCTCGAGAACGGCACCGCAGCCGTACGTACCACAGCGAAAGGCGAGCCACAACCCACTTATAAAATTGATAAAGATACGGTCAGTGTGGTGTTTGCTCAATCTGGAAAGAGCGGAGTCAAGATCACACCTGAAGTTTGCTGGCGGTCAAATACCAATGGAAGTAGACACAGGAGCGACAGTGACGGTAATATCCATTAGTGTATATGAGCAGTATGTGTCCTATGTCCAGCTACATGCAATTACGGTGACATTGAAGATGTACAGTGGTGGAAGCCTCAAGGTGAAACGAGAGGCAATAGTATTAATAAGATACGGTGAGCAGCATGCTACTACTAAAATTATTGTAGTAAACCTTTCATTCTTTGGAGAAACTGGTTAAGCAAAGTCCGGCTCAATTGGGGACGTTTGCTCAGTGTTGTAACATGCTAAATGTTTGACCCCAAGGATAATTTTCCAAGGTTATTTGGTTCGGTGTGGGTGCGCTGTACTGTACAAGGCGTGAAGCAAGAATTGCACTGACAGCGGAGACCAAACCGATCTTTTCACAGGCCTCGACCAGTGCCGTATGCTTTACAAGAAAGGTCAATCAGGAATTACATCGCATGCAACGCGACGGAGTGATATAACTAGTAGAGAAGAGTGACTGGGCAACTCCAGTAGTTGTAATTCGAAAGGCGGACGGTACAGTTACATTGTGTGGCAACTACAAGGTCACTATAAACCCCTGTTTAGATATAAGAGGTCATACAATTCCAAACCCCAGCATCTGTTGGAAACCTTGGCTATAGAAAGACTATTTCTCGCGCATGGATCTAAAACAGGCGTACCAGCAGATGTATGTTGCCTAATAACCAACATTAATGTATTTGACGATTAATACCAACGAGAGTCTATTCAACTTTAATCGGATGCCTTTCAAAATATATTTTAGCGTCTGGTATTTGGCAGCGAACTATTGACAACCCCTTGTTAAGAATTCTAGGTATCATATGCTTTTGGGACGACATTTTACGTGTTGGCAAAAATGAAGAACAACATGGGCAGGAGTTGTTAACAGTTCTGAGACGATTGAATGAGGCTGTTATGAGACGGAAAAATTAAACATGCGAATTCAATCAGCCTCGAGTGGAATACTTGGGTCATATTATTATTGAGCAAGGCATCTCGCACTAGGAGACTAAGGTCCACGCGATCAGAGATGCACCGGAACAGACAAACGTGACAGAGCTTAAGGCTTTTCTGGACTTACTCAATTACTACAAGCGGTTTTTGCCAATTTTTCCCAAGCAAACTTGCATTCCTTTTTGCGTTATTAGGCAAGAATCAACCGTGGACGTGAGGATCTAAGAAAAGAGTAGCATTTCAAAAAGGGAAACAGAAGCTACCGAAATTAGAATTACTGACACATCACGACCTGCAAAGGCCAGTCAGTCTAAGTTGTGATGCATCATCGTATGGGGTAGTTGCCAGTCTGACACACATAATGTCAGATAGCGAGAAGGACCAATAGTTTTGCATCAAAAACACTATCGACAGCGGAGAAAAAGTACGCCCAACCGCAAAAGGAGGCCTTACCATTAGTATACGGAGTGAGACAATTTTACAAGTACCTAGTGGGCAAAGAATTTACGTTTGTTACAGACCATCGACTCCTTTTAAAGATCTTGGAACCATATGAAGGCGTCCCAACTTTGGCATCAGCCCGGTTACAACAATTGGCATTGCTTCTCAGTGCATACAACTACAAGATGAAGTTCAAGTCAGGAGTAGACAACGAGGAAGCAGATTTGTTGTGTAGATTGCCAATACCTATGCAAGTGATTGACCCAAATCAGAAGATTTATCAATTGGACTACTGCCATAAGTTGCCAGTGACGGCAAACGAAATAGCCAGAAAAACTCAGAGAGATCTGATACTGACAAAGGCTTACGAATACACCCAAATTAGATAGAGAACGTCAGGGGATCCGTGTTTAAAGCCTTGCCGCAGACGATCCACAGAGTTTAATCTATAATAGATGCCTACTCTTGGGGAGTAGAGTAATTATACCAACGGCATTACATACGGTAGTGGCAGAAGAAATTCATGATAAACATCTTGGAGTAGTCAGGATGAAGGCTTTAGCGAGGAGCTTTATTTGGTGGCCCAACCTGAACAAAGATTTGGGAGACTTAGTTAGGGGATGTGAGAAATGTGAGAATCAAAAATGAAACCAAGAACGAGTCTTACCATCTCACCCATTGATCTACCCAGCAATGTCTTGGGAGAGGGTGCATGCTGACTTCACGTAACTATCTGAAAGACAGTAGTTGCTGAGGATTGACGCTTTCTCAATGTGGCCAGAAGTACACGAGTTGGAAACTCATGCTACAACAGAGGAGATCATGAATGCGATGAGACGGACCTTCAGTTATCACGGCTACCCAGGAGGTTGGTGACGGATAGCGGGCCCCAATTTAGGTCACATCAATTTCAGATGTTTATGAAGGCCAATAGAATTCGACATTACTTGAAGCCTTTTCATCATCCATTATTTAATTAATAGACAGGCTAAAATAATGGTTCAAAAACTCCAGAAAAGATTGAAGAGTCGCCCAACCAGAAGATCCATCAGTCATCAGGTATCATCATTCTTACTACGGTATCGAACGACACCAAACACGACAACAGGGAAGGCCTCGGCTGAGCTAATGCTGAAGAGAGAAATTGAGAATTAGACTAAAGCCCGGTTCACAGTACGACGCTGGCACAGCGTCCTGAGAGCGTCCTGGACGCTGACAAGGTCGCTGGCGCTGTACTATTCACAGTATTGCGTCTGACGAGCGTCCATCGCACAAAGAACACACTGCGACAGTCGCCTTGCGCTGCAAAGTAACCACGTGTGTATAATGTACTCGCGACAGACATGGACGACGACTTGTTGCTTTTGTTGCGCTGCTGCGCCGTACTCTCGATTAAGCGTTTTCTTTCATCCTTATGTCCTTGTAGTCTCTGACTAAACTCCCCAAACGGAAGTAAAACCACGCACACGATCAATAAAATCTACCTTGACAAATCAATTATCGATGCCATGTGAACCAAAACAATATCCCAGATACATCCAGTGACTGACTTTCCATTGGTTGAAACGGAGCACGTGATGCCATCGCACGCTGGGTCACTTCCGTCTAGAACGCTCGATTAGAACTTTTCTTTATTCCAGCGTCGTGGACGCTTGCCTAGCGTCGTGCGAGCGTCGTGCGAGCGTCGCGGACGCTGACATGTTGAAGACGCTCGCACGACGTTCGTGCCAGCGTCGTAATGTGAACAGAGTTTAACTCTTTTACGACCTGAAACAGGGAACAACATCCGAGATCTGCAGGCTAATCAATATAGAGATGGTACCTTTCGAGCAAGAGAGTTGGAACCAGGATCAACTGTAAGTGTCTGGAACTCGAGAAAAGACAGTAGAGGGAAGTGGTTAGGCGGTACCATAGGTCTCACGAATCTCTTGGTCAATGTCGGAGGACGTACTAGATATGTACATGTCGACCAACTAACATCCAGAGATAAGAGAAGTAAGCTACAAGTGGCAGAAACAGAAGAAACACCAATTTCAGTAGCCCTGGATCGAAATACACAGCGAGATAAAGCAGCAGTTAAAGAGAACACCACAGCTGAACCAAGAGAATCAAGCTAGGAGACACCAACAACAGCAGCATCCGAGTTATCACCCGGAGCAGAAAGAAGATATCCGGCGAGAATCAACAGGAGACCTCTATCTAGATACCGACAAGACTAAGGAAGGAAGACAGACAGTGGTGTCTTGTGTGTACTAATTAGTTAGAGGAGGAGTTACGATGACATGTATAAGATAGCCGTAAGGCAACTGCATTGTTAGAGTCTGAGTTCCGCGATCAGCGATAGTGCTGTGTGTCTATAGCAATAGATCGTCAGTCTTCCGTGGTGTAGAAGCAGTGCGTGCGTATAACTACAATTACAGCACAACGCGTAGCTGTTAGCAAGCTCTGAACAAGTGGTGTTGTGTTCACGCTGAGTGCTCGATACGCAGGTCTTGCAGAGAACCCAATACACAACATAGACCGTCACATCTATAGAATATATTTCTGTAGTAGGGCGCGAATTTCCTCAGCTCACAGACGGGGCACACATTTCCGTGGCTGTAATGTTGGCAGTATGTATACCACTTCTAGTCGCGTGCTACAACCAACTTGGCAAGTTAGACTTTTACGATAATTAGTAACGGCTTAGTTAGTAAAAGGCGGCTGCACTCGCGTCAGTCCAGTGTCGTTAGAGTATTTCTGGAATTTTATTACCCACGCGTAAAACGCTAAGGTAGAGCAGTGCAAATAGATCACGTGACATACTTACGGACGAATTGCTAGGCAACCACTAACACGTAACTAAGTAAATATCCCGTATGTTTAATACTGTGGGTGTGATTTCTTAGGTATGGCACGGGTACAATTTACACTGTAGTGCGTTTTCAGAAAGACAGTTGTAACACACGCTGTCTAACTATGCATACTCTGTTTAACAACACTGTCCCCGGCTTGATGACGAATGTGTAGACATTACTTTACTAGGTAGAGTCTGATCATGATTCGAACCTTTAGCATAGGTGTTATGTAGATCAGTACAGATGTGCACGCGGCTATTGTTGCATATAAAATCTGACCTCCAATAAAAGCCGAAAATCGATGATCTCGTCACGATCTGCTGCGTAATAGCCAGTCGCGTGTAGAAACCGATCATTTATTCAAGACTCGCAGCACGTGCGCATGTTTCGTCGTATGTGTCAGTGTGTTCGGACAGCGTTCAATCGCAACGACAGTGATGACGAAGAAGATACTGCATGAATCTCTAAAGTTAAAACCGGCATCTCATGGTACAGGAGCGCAGCGTACGTGACATGGGCTAGACAGGGCTATAGCCCGTCATTGGTATACATAGTCATAAAACTGTGGATTGTAAAAAACGTGTAAAGACCAAATCTGTATATGATATATACACCGCCCTTTTCTACACTCTGGCAAAGCAACTGATTCTACCGCATCCGTCAATTACAAGCCTATAAAAATGGGCGTAACCAATAGCATTGTTAATTTATATATATATAGTTAGCTTAGGATATATGGTCTTGTCTATATATCCTAAACTAACGAATCTTGCTCTTTCAAGTGGTGTATGGTTGTCTCTACCTTAGTGTATTCGAAGAACATGTGTAAGCCTGTCTTGAAAATTAACCTGTCGTAAACATTAGCCTGAATTCCAGTTCGGCTTATACACAAATGAGCAAGGCATTCATATGCGACAATACGGTATCTAGACTAGTCATTTGTCCTATAGGGCGCAATTTTGGTAGCCGGTGATATAGGCTAGTACACGTAAGGTTTGGGAAAGGCGGTAGCCATGCAGTTACAAAAATGTTACGATCTTTCGTTATTTTCAAGTCTCGGGCGCTGAATGCGGGTACACCCCTCTGAAGAGGAAGGATACCATAGAGAGAGCACGAAACAAGAAATGTAGGTTGAGTCATGTTGTATCATTGTAATCCCAACTCCACTACTTATCAATTTGCAAAACTACGCAAAGTTTAGAACCTACGGGCCTAGATAAACATTGAATACATGAGATAGTTAAATCCAAGTAAATTGCTGTGTTCAAATAAGCAGAAGTCTGTTACTATGACTTTAATATGGTAGTAACTGGAACATGAAAATCAGTGACTTCGTTAGTCTAGATTTGCAAACTTCCCTTGCAATACCACGTGACTTCACACAAACAGACGAGACATTTTAGAAGCTAGGTGAGAGCTTAGCGTAACATCGTCGGCTGAAATTATTGTACGTATGCCACTTGTTGCCTAACTTGATGTCAGTGACTACAGACTGAGCTAATGTTAACATACAGAAACAATCTATTACTTCCTCATTCCTCTCTTCGCTCTGGATTTATGGCTCCATAACCAGGACAAGTACCCTTTACCCTGTCGTCTTTCATGGCACGATATTCTTTCAATAGTATGCTGAGTATCATAATGAAAGAATGAAGTCTGAAATCTACCACAACCGGGTAGAGGATGTCGAAACCGATGCTTACGCCAGAATCATTGGTTTCGCTCTTGATATCAATCCCATCAGCATCCTTTTCTTCTCTCAGTGAGTCAACTGCAGCCAAAGAAATCGAGAAGGTCACGAGAAACATCAGACAGATGATGTACTTTAGTCTCTAGTAAGTCTTGCCATTGCCTTCATGGGCACCGTCACGGTGACTTTTGTTACCAGTCTTGTCGTCATCTTCATGATCGTCTAGTAGCTTCAAAAAGAGCACCACAAAGAATTGAACACTGACTGACAAAAATCCAAAAACCGTTTCTATAGTCCCGATAGTTTCGCTCTTTGCCTGTGGATACTCATCATGCATTTGGTACATAGCCAAATCAAATAAGTTAAAGGCCAGAGCTCCAACAAAGTAGACAATGTATATCAATCTCTCAGGATTGCCACCACCAAACAGCCACTTTAAAAACGCACACGCTTTCGCATTGCTTTTCTGACCCGTTGCCGTACTTCTGCTCGATGCCGTCTTTTGTGGAGCATTGAGTAACGGCTGTGTCTGTTTCTTCTTTCTTATATAACATGCATGCCTACCCAGAGTTATGGCGCCAAGAATAATGATACAACTATGCAACACTATCTGACAAATAGACACAACCTTGATGCTCAAATTCTTCTTGTCCCAAAATAGATATACTGCTGAAACAGTTAACGGTACCGTTATTAATATGCCGCATAGTACACCGACAACGAACACTATTCCTCGAACAAGATTTTCAAGATGTGTTTCTGCGTTCAATTGCTGACTTTCTCTTTGTTGGATTGGTGTTTGTGCGTTCGACTGCTGACTTTCGCTTCGTTGGATTGGTGTTTGTGCGTTCGACTGCTGACTTTCGCTTTGTTGGATTACTCCTGGTGCTTGTGAAAAATCCAATGCTTCGGGTGGTGTTTCCTGTTCCGGCTGTTCTTCTTCAATAGCAAAGTGAGCAAATAGTGTTACAAACTGAACATACAATCCAATCTCCACGCTATAGCTCAATGGTCTAACGACGTTCCAAAAATCTTGAGAAATGATGTTTTCGTTGCTAGGCTGGTTCATGCAAGCTGCTTCAACAAGGGTAGCCACAACAAGAAATACAGAAGATAGTCCCAGAAATCCGCACAAACATCGCATACAAGTAGTCGTTCGAAAATGAACCTTCTGTTCTCCAACAAAGACTTGAAATGCAATAAAGGTTGCTATTAAATAAAACATACATTTTAATACAATTAAATATTCTATATTATATATTGCCCCATTTTATAACGATGCACGCAGCTTTATAACCCGAAACCTTACCTAGATAATTATGTAAGTCTAGTCCTGCTAACAATGGCTAGTATTATGCTACCAAAACCTTACTAAAAGTTGGCGATATATTAAGTCAATTACATCTCTCTCGCAGGAGAAGATTGTACGTCTGACTATTATATGCTGTGTTGGTCGCAGCTATAGTGACAAATTGTGCCATAAGAGAGTTTTGTACTGCAACATCAAAATAAGCAAGGACCCCATTTATAAAGTCAGGGTTAAACATGCCTTCTGGTCTTTGTAGTTGAAAAATTTTATATCTTCTCTAGTTTGAAACTATTGTCGTCTGAGATAAAGTGTTTGCTGTGTTCGTTATTAAGAAGATCATTCAGAAACGCGCGGGTACAGCCGCAGATGCACGGCCGAGGCACGATTCCCACGGTTGATTCGAAAACACACACACAAAATGGTAGCTATACACAACTGGCAGCTATACCCAACTGGTACCGGTTAATCGCACTGACTAAATAACTCTAAGGAAATAAACGTAAACTTTTAAATACATACGACAAACGTGAAAGTTCTAGAGAAGGGGAGGGTCCGCTGGCAACTATTTATAGACACAACTACAACGTACTGTCTAATTGCTTCTGTGGCTACGTGCCACAACACCTTGCCAGGATTTAAGGTCTTCATCAAACAACAATCAATTACAGATCCAATCGCTGAGAAGGCTTCCGCGTGCGCGCTGATCTCCGTGGGTTATGAGCTCCATACTCGTATCTGGTCGGTAGTCGACGATTTTTCCGTTTCGTTGGCGCCGAAACTTCGTTCCTCGTCGTATGGCGTGTACTCACATCGATTTCAACAGAACTTTCACTACCTCTGTGTGACTCCGCTTGAAGAACATCTATTTCCGCAGAACACTTGAGTGGTGGCACGGATATCTCCTCATCTTCGACTGAGACAAATCTGGGCCATAGCTGCTCAATATGTCATTTCCAAGATGGACCTTTGGAAAAATCTCGTACGTTGACCGTTCGGGCTTCCAGTCTTTTAACGATCACAGCAGGCACCCAACGAAAATCTCTATCTCATCTTGAGCCACAATAAAGAGAGTATTTACAAGGCGTTCCAACTGAATACTTTGGTCTCTCGCTTGCCATTCGTTTTGCTTTATTGACTTGCCTGTTTTGCCGTGCTTATAAGTCATGGGCTGACGAAGGGAATAAAACATCAATCAAAGATCTGATCTTTCTTCCATTCAGGAACTCACTCGGACTGTATCTACTAGCCAACGGTGTCTTCCTGTTACTGCATAAGCAATTGTTACTGCGTAAGCAATTGTTGTAGAGCAGCTTTCGCTTGCAAACTAGACTTCTTCAACGAGTTTTTGAAGGACTATACGAGTCGCTCTGCCGCCCATTTGTCTCTGGGTGATAGGGTGCGCCTGAAAGATGAATGATTGCTCCTGCTTTGCACCATTCTCTATATTCTCCAGAAGTGAAAGTAATAGAATTGTCAGTCATAATTGAGTGAGGATATACATACTGTCCGAAATCTCGTTCCAGTACGTCCGTAGTGGACTTAGAAGATGTTGTAAGCTGTCGCATGGATGCACGGATAGTTAAAGTAATCAACAACTATTACCAGCCAGTTAGAACCATGAAGTTGACTGCGTGATCTATATGCACTCTGCTCCAAGGTTTTTCGGGTACAATCTACGGATGTAATGGTGCTTTACTTGGACCGTTTTGACGTTCTGCGCAAGCCGTGCAGCATCTAGTCATTCTTTCAATTGCCGCATCAATTCCAGGCCAGTACACTGCGGTGCGTGCTAGTTGCTTCATCCGTTGTATCCCAACATAACATTGGTGTAGTAATATCAAGAACTTGCGGTTGTAACCTCTCTGGTATTACTAATCTCGAACCGTGGAAAACACATCCCTTGGTCGTTGACAATGATTCCTGTAACTTTCTGAAAATGTTGACACCATACAAAAATTTTTCACTTTTGTCAATCTTTCCATTTTCACGATCTGATGGCCTGCCGTCTTTGGTGTTACGTATTACCATTGACATGACAGGGTCTCTAGCTAATTCTTTATTAATTACTCCGGGATCTACTGGATATATTTGTCTGCTAATCATCCTAACTGTGCACACTGTGTCAATGGCCGCACCACTCTCCTCCCTGTCAAAGTTAGAATCCTCCCCGACTGGGTTTCGGCTGAGAGCGTTTGATGACATTACTGCAACAGGTCCAGCTAGTACCACACTGTCTCTTACTTGTCACTAAAATGTACAACAATTCCTTTCACCTAGGCTTCGTCTCCATGTCGGTCACGTGACGAATAATAATAGTGTCTCTTGGAGGACTCGTAACACCCAACAAAATGAAAGTGAGACAAAGTTGGTGGCAAACACGGTGACTGACTCTTCTCTCCTTCTTCTAGCATGTAGGATGATGCTAGGGCCAGTAATGAGCCATCAATGACTACGTGTATGGATCTTGGCCGTTAGGAAAGCACCTAATTCAATGAGTTTGGTATTTCAGAGTCGACTCCCTTTGCCACAAAGGCTGACTCCGTTTCACATAGCCGCGTCCCCAGACTCAGTCGGGCAGTGTCCGGTTCCCGTATGACACTTTCAGCGACTGAAAGTGTCATACGGGAACCGGACACTGCCAGGCTTCCGTGAGTCTGGGGACGAGGCTAGTGCCACAAATATCATTAGTATTTACAGCGTGCAAATACCAGCGTCTGACAGACAGTGACTGCATGTTTGTTTGCAAGTGTTTTTGTTGTCTTCTTTCTCCCTGTCTGTCTGTCTGTCTGTATGTATGTATGTCTGTCTGTCTGTCTGTCTGTCTATCTGTTATTGTTTTGAATAAAGTTAGCTCTTGTTATCGGTAGAGTAAGCGTTCAAATAAAACAATCTGTCTGTCTGTCTATCTGGCTGGCTGGCTGGCTTGCTGTTGATAATCTGCGCAGATGTCAAATATTACAGCCACCATGCAGTCTAGCGATTGCGTAGAAAAGTGAGGACATCAAATGCGTTTGTATCCTTTTGGTCAATACTTACATATCAATACATTAGATGTTATGAAGGGCAGCGGTATTAGGCATGTGCCGACAGCATCCTATCATCCCACCTATAATGGCCTTGCAGAGAGAGCAGTACAGTTGTTTATTAAAGCTGGCATGCGGAAGCATTCATCAGGGTCTTTAAAGACCAAGTTGGCAAAATTTTTACTAAACTATCTTACTACCCCGCCATACAACCACTGGAGTGGCACCAGCGCAACTATTGATGGGGCGAAGGCTGACGACTTCCCTAGACAGGCTGTTCTCGGATGTTACAACAGAAGAGTTACTATGACCAGCATGTTGCATACCGTCCATGTGCAAGGCGGAGTATTTATCAGGAACTATGCAAATGGCCCATTTTAGATACCGGAAGTGATATTAGCTGTCACGAGTCCACTGTCATATGAGTGTCAATTAGTCCATGGACGTTCAGTACGCCGACATCAAGATCAGTTGCGGAAGAGGGAGGTAGAGGTAACACCTCCAGTACCTACTAGGGAAGGACTACCA
The DNA here is from genome assembly GCF_963422355.1 of Corticium candelabrum. NCBI lineage: Eukaryota > Metazoa > Porifera > Homoscleromorpha > Homosclerophorida > Plakinidae > Corticium > Corticium candelabrum. The sequence continues at coordinate 4,744,410 of NC_085106.1, forward strand.
GAGATGGTGGACAGTTTCCAGAAGGCAGTAGACCCTGTGGTTCCTGGCGGTCCTTTCGACCCAACACTAGCGTAATGAGTATAGCGTTATAGAGTAACCGTTAGAGCAACGTCCACTGCTAGCATGACCACACTACACATGCCCAAAACCCGCTATTACATACACAACCGCCTCCCTAATGTTGTAGTCTACTACGTAGTCACTTAATTAAGTAATTTGGTGGTCTTGTAGTGCGTCTAGGTCTTATGTCCACGAATTCTTCAGGCGATCTGTCCTGAGCTTGACGTACAGTGCAAGGCGTGCGATGTTCGAATCGTCAAGTGGTGGTGAGGGACTAGTTTCCGCTGGTGGAGTTTCTGTCGGTTCTGTTGTCGCTTCCAGATCTGCTGGTTGCTCCGTCTCCTTTGAGTAGGAACGGCGTTGCTCTAAGGTCGTTTCGGTGTGCAACGAGGGTGGAACGGCTTGTAACGTTGTTTGTGCTGGTGGATCTTCCTGGTTGTTTTTGGGAGCGTCAGCCGGGCTTTTAACTGTCTCTGAGATTTCTTTGACCGCTTGTTGATAGCATGGTTTTAGCCGGTTATAGTGTACTACTTTTCGACGACCTTCTATCATTGGTTGAATCATATAGTCAGTCTCCCCACGTCGAGTTATAATTTCCAAAGGACCGGTCCAAGGGCAAGTGAGTTTTCGATTACGTCCCGTCGGGGTATAAAAAGTTAGACTTTGTCTCTAGTGTTGTACCTATGACTGGGTCGTGAGTTGTAGTTACACCTCTGCGCCTCCTGTGCTGCAACAAGCTGAGCTTCCACTATTTCTCGAGCAAGTATCCGGCGGTTCTGCAAACCGGTCATAAAAGACTGAGAATCTTCGGGGCGGAGTTTGCAGAAAACAAGAGTCTGCAAGCACCTGAGGAGAACGCCCGTACACTAGCTCAAACGGAGAGTAACCAGTCGATGCCTGTTTTGCTTATCTGTACGCACCCAAAAATGGAGACAACCACAGATCCCAATCGTTTGGACTATTGCTGCAGTATTTAGTAAGCATGCTGATGAGCGTGAGATTCAGATGTTCGACTAAACCGTCACGTTGAGGATGACCCGGAGCAGTGATCACCTTAGCAATTCCCAAGCGGTCGCATAGCTCTTTGATTAGTGCACTCTCAAAGTTTGGGCCTTGATCGAAAAGCAGTATAGCAGGTACGCCGTGACGACTCACAACCTCTTCTACAAGCGCTCGGACGACAGTTTCGGCTTTCTGATCTTTCAGAGGAACAGCTTCCGCCAGCGAGTAAAATAGTCACAAACCAGCAAGACGTATTTGTTGCCGCGTTGTGTCACCGGCAGTTCCACATTATCCATGGGTACCATTTCAAATGTTGTTCCCACTGGAATAGACTGAAGGTTTGCTCGTTCGGAGCAATTGAGCTTACGGTAGCGTTGGCATTTGTCACAAGTTTTTATATATTCAACAACGTTTTCCAGTAATTGTGCCAATAAAACCTTTCTCTCACCCGATCTGCTGTTTTGTCTATACCCAAGTGACCACCAAAGGAATCGTCATGAAGTTGTTGTAACACGCCGTGGACGACAGAAGTTGGAAGTATTTTAGTTGTAGTTGGCCTTGTCGCGGTCCCGGGCTTCACAGTCTACAAAGTACGCCGTCCTGTATCACCAGTTGGCTCCATATTTGTCGATATCGTCGCAAGGCGCCGGAACGCCATGGTTTGCTTGGAGGTGGGCAGACGTTACTGGTCACTAACTTGTCGATTACCCGTCGCATTACCGAGTCTAGGCGCTGGAGGTTGGCTATCTCCGCGTTCGTATAACTAGGAGCAATGCTGATGTTTTGACATACAACAATATCAGGATTACAAAGACTTGCAGGCTGCTTCGTATCCTCACAAGAATGGGGCTGTTTTGACAAGGCATCAGCATCCATGTGCTCCATCCCGCTTTTGTAGTGGACTTTGAAGTCATATTGGCTCAGTTCATTTACCCAGCGGGCGAGACGGCCTTTTGGTTCTTTGAGAGATTGCAGAAACGTCAATGGCTGATGGTCCGTGATAACCAGAAATGAACGTCCATAGAGTTACGGCCGGAAATGAGCAATGCCCTAAACGATTGCCAGGGCTTCTTTTTTAATGGATGGATAGTTGGTTTCTGCAGAGTTTAGTTGACGGCTAGCGTAAGCAAGAGGGCTTCAGCTCCGTTTTAGACTTGACCTCTCTTCTGTCATAGAAAATGGTCTGTTTACACACGTCTGATACTGTCATTATCCCACCAAATGCCAATGTGTAAATTAAGAGGTGTTTAATGGTGTACATCTGGTGAGGTGTAAACATTCATGGTGCAGAGGAGCTAGAGCCAGCATGCAGCATCCGAGTTGGTTATCATATTGCGCTTTATTTGTTGGACAACGTCACATTGTACACTTGATTCTTCATTCCTAATTTCCAAGTATGTTTTTAAAACTGTACATCTTTTAGCATGCAATGGGGTATACTCTTGTATTCTCAGGATAGTATTGAGCTTCCTGGTATTGTCAGGATGGAATTTGAAGGTTTGAAATAAGTGTGGGTTTGTCCAAGCATGTGTTTCAACGTATGTTAAGAGCATGTATGGCTGTTGCAGGACTTGTCACACCAAAATTAGTTTGGACAGACGCTATGTCCGAAAAAATTAACTTTTATTCAAACAGTGGTGTAAACTGCATGTATACCAGCCATTACAAAGAGACTGGCAAGACAAGTTAGAATAGCTAGGCATACATGCTCTATTAAATAACGCGTGGAAAGCTATAGGTTATGTCAACTGCTATTGTTGCTGATACTTCCAACAGAATGAGCAAACAGTGCTACAGAGAGGGACATTATTGCTTGAGCTGACTACGTGTACTAAACAGCTTACTATAGGCTATAACACTGACTGCACATACACTAGTCTTACGCAAACTTATATAATTTGACTGCTGATAGCTTTTTCTTAGCAAGTTTCAATAGAGCAAGAATCCTTACAATCGATGTAAACTTATATCAAAAATTCATAGTTCTAGAAGCAGATTTGCAAAGCTGCCCTATTACAACTTGGCACGAATATTCATCATTCGCAGACTAATTTGCAAGGAGTGAAACTTTCTTGTTTGCTCTTGTATCGTTTACATTAATTCTTAGCATTGATATTTATGAATGGTACCTGTTTTCATCTGTGAATTGTGTCTATAATACTTCAAAACTTTGTGATACTTCTGCACCTTTGGTGTGCGTGTGTGTCACCCCTAGCATGTCTAAGGCTGTGTTTCCACTAGCTACACGTTAGACTAGTTTAAATGAGTTCATAAACTAAGAAGGTGGCTCTATGCAAACCAGGTTTGAGAAAGAAGTTTGGATATAGAATATAACTGGTTTAGTGCAGGTGGAAACTGGTAGTCCTTGAACCAGTTTAGCTGAAAGTACTTGTTAAACGGTTTCAAGTGCTAATGAAAACATGGCCTAAATGTTGATTTGTGGCATACAGCAGTAGTTAATTATACAAGGATTATATTGATACTATATCACTTGTTATAACATATCACTTGACCTTTAGGTGCTCTCATGGGTCCATTGCAAGTGTTATATCAGCGATAAACACCTAGGGTCAACGATATAACACCTGAGGTCAATGATATAATATTACTTCCCACTATTAAGGAACAGTAATCACTTATTCAATTAACGCTGCACTAAACGGTCATGTTGATTTATAACATGGGTCGTCGGGATGTTGGCATAATAGGACACATCAGTCGTGAGTGCTTAGCACATCGATAATTGGACTTTGCCTGCGGCTCGGGCAATCTCAGTGATAAGCACTCACGGCTTCGGGTCTTATAACACGCCAACATTCCTACCACCCATGTTACAACTATTAACTGCTACTCGGCAAAGTGAAGTCTATGTAGTGCAACACTCAACAAGAAAATCTCAGATGGGCGGGGTTGGAAAGACGTCTTGAGAGTCTCCCACTTTTGTCCAAGCAGTGCCTTAATTGCCAATGGTCTGGCTGAATCATAGATGAAACTACGTGCATTGCCTTTCAGGTTCTTTGTATCTGCTACTGCTCAGACAGTTTGCAAAACCTGTGCACAAACGAAAATAGTTTGCCAACTTCTTTCTTTGTTAACAGCTAATTGTACTATGTCTAAAATAACAAAAAAAATATGTATGTTGCAGACATTTCTTACCGGTTATTGTCCAGTTCCTTCACAGTTAACTCCTGATCATGATTTGATATTCCATGACATTGCAGCAAAATGTGAAGGAGGAAAGGTCAACTTGTTAGCTGAGTGGTAACAGTGGGATAACAAGGCTGTACCGCCAACATACTAGTTACAGTCAATTACGTCACAATTTCACATTACAATGACCACACAGTGACGCTCATCCAGACTTACGTAGTCGTGACAAAGCAGCCTGGTGGGAAGTGTTTATTCTTCTTCAATGGCTCTTCTGGAAGTGTGCAGATGTAGCAGTCAAGCCAGGCTTATTAACTGTCCAGAAAGCCAATGGCTATATGATGTCATGCAGGTTAGAACACTTCTGTGTCTGTTGTAGCATGTTGTCCATAATCAGTTGCTTATACCATATGTTTACAAATTGAGGCCATAGAGACTGTTAAACTAATAACAACCCCATGCTGAAATATAGCCTCATGGGTATGTCTACGAATCGTTGGACCTTGCCCTGAATAGTGGGACAAACTCATGATGTATACAGTTCAGGGACAGAACAATGTAACTATCACCAGAAGGAAAGGAAGAAATATACACTACAGACTAAGAGGGCAACTATCTCAGTGCAACTGACACTGAAAAATTGGACTGAGATACATATCAAACGGGTATTCTTGGTTACTAGTAACAGGGGCGTACTTGGAGGATTTTATGAGTCAGTTTTTAGTGCTCTAGTTAACAGCAGACACCAAATTAGCTGGAAGATTATTTTTTATCTCATTGGGACGATCTAATGATTTGGCTGTCTGTGATTTTGGCTCTGTTGACTCATACAATTCAGACCTTTTTTCATTTTTGAATAGCTTAAAACGTCGTTCCAATTCCTTGTTTCCCGACTTCCCTCCTCTGTGGATTGGTCGAAGAAGAAATCTGGGGATCAAGAAAAAGAGTTTCCAAGCAGCTTCATCAGCCTTGTTGTCTAGTATTCTTGATATGGCCATAACACAGCATTCTGTTCTCTCCCCTCCCCCCTCCCTCCCTCCCTTCCTCCCTCAACAAAACTCAACAAAAAGTTTCATAAACCACTATCCTGTCAATTGTGTTAAGTGTAAACAGAAACTAAAATCTGGTGAGTGTACTTCCGAGAACACCCGTCTGCAAACACGGTGTAGGGGCCATCCACTCCTAATTATAGTGAAGTCTTGAGGGCTATGTCCTCAAACATGTGACTGCTGTGCGACTAGAGAAAATTTTACATGTTTTCTTAACCAAAATTACCAAAAATGAAAACGCAGAAACCAACAATTTTCTAAAATACAGTATTACTCAACTGCAGCTAAGTCATTCTCCAAAAATGACCTACACAATCTGTATTTAACACCCTTAACCAGATCACAAAAAAACAAAGTGGCTGTGAAACACCAGCATTCTGTAATCATGCACAAGTGTGTTTGAAAGTTTTGAGAAATGAACACAGTGCACATACACATATGCATGCAAGGACAGTATATGTACCGCATTTCCACCAAGAAGTTCTATATTTTCAATTGCCTGAACAATGAAGCATTATTTGAGCATGGGGTACACTATTCAAGTATAGGTTTTTAGTAATCCGCTTGCTCTTTAGTCATATAGGTAAGACATAATAAAGTATACCTACCAGTAATGACAACTACCCATTTGATGTATATCTCAGTCGTTTTCATGTCTGTTGCACCGAGATAGTTGCCCTATTAGTCCATAGTGTATATGTTTTCTTTTCCTTCTGGTGATAGTACAGTGTTCGAAATTCCCACTCTCCTACTCGCCAATGGCAAGTCCAAATCAAAGTTGTCCACTCGCTAGAGAAGCGGATAGGCGTGTTTGGAATTGAAGTCAGGAGATGTTAATAATGTTGAGTTTGCGTATTGTGTAGGGCTAACTGTGTACATAAGTATTGAAAAGCGCATGTTGGCTGTCAGAATCATAATCATATCTATCTAAATTGTCCATTTATATTGTGTTGTGGGAAAGGGTAGTTACATTGAACAACTGCTGAAACCGCAATCTCATTTACACTTCTCTTGTAACAACAAATACAGTGTAGAATGCCACTGCAAATAGATGGCTGAAGGAATTCATTCTTACTAAAAATTAGTAGGGTATTGCTGTGATGGAAGAGTAGACAAAGAATGTGACTGCAAACCTGCAAATTAACCTTCAATGTGAAACCAGACATGCTACTGATGTTTTCTGAGTCCGTAACGTAACTAGAGTATCACACTCCAGTGGCGGATCCAGGATTCTCACCAGGTACAGGCGCGGTCTGTCAGGTTCGGTAATGACGTCACCAGTTAGTCACGTGTCCATGTTCAACATTTTCGCAGCTGGCCCTCTAGGAATATCTTATAGTCATCAGTTCAAATGAGGTCGAGTTTGTGATATTTTCATATTATAACTATATTTCACTTTACTCAACACATGCAAAACAGGTTGATATATAACATCAGAAAACAGAGGAGTGTGGAAAAGTAACATCACTGATTCAGAACTGAAGAAGAAATCTGATGGACCGACAATACAACCATCACTGAAAACAATGTCACCGTCACTGTGATTGTGCTTCTTCTGTTGTAGCAGTTGGATCCAGGAACAGCAAGCGTCTCGGATATGCCTTCGCAAAAGAGTCTATCACACGCTCATGGTTGACAGACAAGTCCTTGTGGACAAACATGAGCACTAGCGCATTTAGCCTGTCTTGTGCCATCGTGCTCCGCAGGTCTATTTTGATCAGCTTTAGTGCAGAGTTCGCTCTTTCAACTGTGGCTGTGGTGACGGGTATTATCAACAACAGGCGAAGAATGCAGACAATGTTGGGATATGCCACTTCATTCACAGAATCCAGCGTCTCTGTAACACCGGTTGGTAAGGTAGCAGCACCTGCATACTCCCACTTCCTCTTCCATCGGCGTATCTCGGCCTCGAAAGTTGAGTCATCAGGCAAATCTGGAGCATAAGCCTTCAGGATAGCTGCCTGGTGGTGAGGAGTGAGGCTCTGGCAGTGTTTTGGCAGGAGCAGCAGTCCTTGCACTGATGCATGGCTCATGTCAGTGAACCAACTGCCAAGTTCACTGATCATGCTGTCAATGAATGGAATGAAGACAGCTCTTCGCCAGTAGCTCTCTGGAGTTGATGCAGGATGATTGCTGCGTAGTGTCTGTCGTGCAGCTAAGCGAGGAACTTGTGGATGGTCTTGGTCTAAGACACGGGATGTAACTGCTGATGCAGAGGCGAAAATTGAAGAGAATTCTCTCTCACTGTTACTTCTGATCTCTTCTAACAGACCTAGAACTTGGTTGATTTCACCATATGCCTCCAGCACATCCAATTGCGATCCTTGCAGTAGAACACTCAGACACTTTGTGTAACCGAACAGATATGTGCAGCAGTGCAGAGCTACGATGAATGAATCTGACGTTATCGAGCGGAGGAGGCCATTTGCCTCAGTGACAGACTTCGCATCGTACTTAGAGGCAGCAGTTGGAGTGGCAATGATCTGGCCTGAAATAACTTGGAGGCAGTGGACTAAGGCAAAGTACATATCTCTGAAGTCTTTTAAGGCAGTATGCCGTTCTACCCAGCGAGTTTCACACAGTAGCTTTAGCTTCTGAGCTCTGATTGGCTTTTCACCGGCAGATGTCCGCTTGGTGTTTTCTTGTTCAACACTCTGCTCTATGTACGTTGCCGTTTTGGGGAGTACTTGAAGAAGAGCCCAACAGCCTTCAAGTCGGAAAGCATGCAGTGAACTTCAGACACATTACAAGACTTTGTCAACGCCAAGTTCAGTTTGTGACTGCAGCAGTGATAGTACTGTGCCCGGGGTACATGGTCTCGAAAATTCTTCTGGCAATCGTTAAGGTGGCCAGACATAGCACCAGCACCATCATAGGCCTGGGATCGACAACATGCTTCATCAAGACCAAGCTTCTTCAAGGCATTCCGTATCTCAGCACAGATGCTACTACCTGTCCCAGAGCTGCAAGCAATGAACTTAATCAACTTCTCTTCTGCCTTGTTGTCCTTCATGTATCTAAGAGACACTGCCAACTGCTCCCACCCACTTACATCTCTTACTTCATCTGCCAGCACAGCAAAAAAGGGACTACTTTTTACATTATCCACTATTTGCTGAATTATGTCATCTGCCATCAATTTCATGAGGTCATTCTGGGTAGTTTTCGACATGTAGGTGGCATTACGAGAACAACGCTCAAGGTGCTCCTTCAGGACAATATCGCCAGAATCGATAGCAAACTTCACAAACGCCATGAAGTTACCTTGAGGTGAATGATCATATGTAAGGTCATCACGGTGACCGCGCAGCGCTACACCTTCACGTGCAGCTAGTTCTAAACACCTCAGAACAGACAACAGTATACAACGATTGGCAGATACCCTTTCTGTAGCTGCTTGAGACTGCATCAGGTCTATTCTCTCAGCAGGGTGCTTGTCAGTACTAAGAAATGCCAGCAACTTGGCAGCAGCATTTCTGTGTTACTGGGTAGATTCATGCTCAGCAGCATCAGCAATAAGATTCTTCCAATCCCTGTGAAGACGGACAACAAAATTATCACCACGGCATGACCGCCGCCTTGCAGGAAGTCTCCGGGGACAAGCCTCACGACTACCGCGCAACCAGAGGACGAGGGCAGCGAGGCAAAAAAGGGAACGGGCTAGCCAGCGGACTTCGTAGGACTGTAGAGTGCTGGAAATGTGGGGTTGGTCAGTACCAATTGCATTGCCCTTCTTTTGAGGCTGTAGCAGATAGCAAACGTAGCAAATGGAATACATCACGACCACAGTATTCAGGTGTCCATGTTGACTGTGATAGACAACCGTCTACATTCCGACGACTCACGGAACTAGTGCCGCGAGGACTAACCTGGGGCGCGTGTCTCATTTACTTAGATGATATTATCATATTCTCTAGCGCCTTTGAGCAGCATCTCGTTCGACTCCAACTGGTTTTAGACCGTCTCAGACAAGCTGGCTTGAAGCTCTCTCCCATTAAATGCCATTTTGCGAAAACGCAAGTTAATTAACTTGGACATCAGGTTTCGAAGCGTAGTATTTCGACTGATCCGGCAAAAGTTCTCAAGTGGCCAACACCCAAGACCGTTAGAGGTTCAGACGTTTCTCGCAATGGCCAGTTATTACCGACGTTTTATCGACAATTTCGCTCATGTTGCTAGTCTACTCAACAAACTAACACGAAAAGAGGTGACTTTTTAGTGGACGCCAGAAGCAGGAACGGCATTTGCCCAGTTGAAACATCTTCTTTGTCAAGCTCCAGTTCTCGCCTATCCCAACTTTGCATTACCTTTTCGGCTGAAAACGGACGTTAGCGGTTTCGCAGTTCGTGCCATTTTATCTAAAGTCCAAAACGGAGCTAAACGCCCTCTTGCTTACGCTCGCCGTCAAGTAAATTCTGCAGAAACCAGCTATCCAGCCATTGAAAAAGAAGCCCTGGCAATCGTTTAGGGCATTGCTTATTTCCAGCCGTACCTCTATGGACGTTCATTTCTAGTTATCATGGACCATCAGTCATTGACGTTTCTGCGATCTCTCAAAGAACCAAAAGGACGTCTTGCCCAATGGGTGAATACATTGAGCCAATACGACTTCAAAGGCCACTACAAAAGCGGGGTGAAGCACACGAAGGCTGATGCCTAGTTACGACGGCCCCATTCTTGTGAGGATACGAAGCAGCCTGCAAGTCTTTGTCACCCTGATATTGTTGTATGACAAAACATCAGCATTTGCTCCTAGTTATACGAACGCGGAGTTAGCCAACCTCTAGCGCCTAGATCCGGTACTGCGACGGGTAATCGACAAGTTAGTGACCAGTAACGCCTGCCCACCTCCAAGCGGACTATGACGTTTCGGTGCCCTGCGACGACATCGACAAATATGGAGCCAACTAGTGATACAGCACGGCGTACTTTGCAGACTTTGTAGCCCGGGCCCGCTACAACTAAATTACTTCCAACGTCTGTCGTTCACGACGTGTTACAACAACTTTATGACGATTCCTTTGGTGGTCAATTGGGTATAAACAAAACAGCAGGTCGGATGACAGAAAGGTTTTATTGGCACAATTACTCGAAAGACGTTGTTGAATATACAAAAACTTGTGACAAATGACAACACTACGCATGCCCGACACCCTCTATTACATCATGCTCTACACTTATTACACTTGTATGAAAGAATGACTGTTACTTTTCGATCTCATCAGTCTCTGTCTCCTTCTAGTGAACACATGATCCGCTAGGTACACTCTACGAGACAATGCGCATGCGAACGTACGACGTCTTATTAATTACGAGGGGCTGTGCAAGAGACTACTCTCTGTTCGCGTTCACTGTGAATCTGGAACTATGTAATGAAGCACCTGTGCTGGTTTAGAAACACTTAACTAATTGCCTGTGACCTATGACATCAATAGCTTGTTTACTGTGACTCCGGATTTACTGTTACTGACACAGAGGTGTTTTACTGTGACTTAATTACAATACCTGCAAAACACGAGGAAAAAGAAGAAAATTTCTAGAAAAAAGACGGGATGCAGGAAAAAAGACATCATGGAGAGCTCTAATATCACAAATGAGATAGATGACGACTACGAAGTGACGGAAGTTGATAGTGATGTCGCATTGACCAGCCAAGCCCAGACGAACACGACCAAGCGTTGCTGAACGCATGAAGCTTTGCACTAGAGTAATTAATAGTAATGAAGTAATTGACATGACATCTGCTTACGTGACCACTTATCTGTAAATCATTTCGTAACCATAACGTTCTAATAGACTAATGGCCTTTGATATGCAAAAACCTTATCCTCCTGGGTGTGTCTTAGTTTCATGCTATGTTTAGCATCTACAAGAAATCCGGGCTCTTGCGCTTTCGAATGATGCCACGATCGTCGGTTACCGACGAAGGACACAGGAGTTATAACGATTTTTTTTAAATACACAGTGAACGCAAACAGAGAGTAATTATACTGCTGTGAGAAAGAGAACAAAATGAGTTGAAGTTTGTACGTTGAATTCATGCTGACACAAGAATTGACTTCACTGTACAGTATACTGTAATGCATACGACTGCATTCACTACACATGATGATCAAGCACCTAGGCTGTGTTGACACTAGTGTTCAGAACTGGGTTTGCTACTGCGCAGCATAACCATGCAACTACAGTAATCAGGTCAGTTTACGACAGGAATGTGGGTTAGAGCAGGGCTAACCTAGCCCTTCCGAAATGTAGCGTTAGCGCTGGGTTTAGCTGGGGTTAGCGTTTGTCAAAACATTCCAGTTTATTCATATTGCGTATCACAGCAATGAATCAAAGAAGATTGCTCTACTTTGTGTTGGTCTGGCAGTTATTTCTTGAGCAAATTGAATCCACAGCACGACTTGCGGAATTCTGTAGTGAAAGACGTTGTCGCATCCGTAGATGCAGGCAACTGTTGCTGTTCTATCACACGCATGTGGTCCCTACATCTAGAGAAGGCACTCGAAGACGGGAAGTGGTCGGCAGACGTTTCAATTCTTGCGCGGGAATTGAGTAGCGTAGCTTGAGCAAATGATACAATCAGTTGCAGTCTGCTAGAGTTCAAACACCCTAATTAGAGGCAACTGGACAAGCTCAACATGTGAGAACACACCTTGCGCATAATAGCACATCAGGGTGTTATGATTAATTAGCGAAAACCCGGGTTTGCTAACCCAAGTGTGAACACGGCCCTAGATGCAGTCTATGAATAGTCAAGAGTCTAGCTGACTTAACTATCCTAGCCATTTTCATTACTTTTAGTCCTGCACTAAAGTCTTCCTTACCTACTGCTTCTCAAATACGGCTCTCCTTTTCTTTTGTGAAGGTTCCAGATTGCTGAGATCTTGAAGCGCGGAGGCAGAAAATGGTGACCTCAATTTCGCTCTTCTAGAACACAGACCAAGTTCTTGAATAGATCTGGGTGTACGTTTCTTGAAGCAATCAGGCTAAAAATGGCTACCACAGACTCCTGTCCACTCAGTAGGACGCGTCGCACTCAGTTGTAGTCGCCTGGACGATACGAACGTCTCTGCAATTGTCCTACCTAGTTGCGATTATCACTCTTTTCATATCTTGGGGATCTTCGGAAATCGAAACACTATTGCGTATAACATGCGCGAATTGGGCATCCTGCAGCCACGCAACACCGAACCATTCTTTCGCCACAGATTCCTTTGTTTGCAATACACCCCAGCGTAGAGTCTCCCTCTGGACATCACACTACACCACCGCCGTTATAACGCTTTACCGGAAGTTGAAGAACCAGAAGCAACTTTGACCTGCTATATCTCAGCAAAGACTTAACTTAATTTTTAATTTTTGTGTTGCAGTTTCCCTTTAGTTTGGAACAGCTAGAAGGCATCTGATACTTGAGACAAAGACATCAAAACAGTTAATGAACAGCAAGAACACAAAGAAATCATCAACAGCAAGCCTACCAAGGAAGTCAAAGCACGAAGTGGCAGACTATAGCAAAGACACCTAGATAACTATCTGATTATGACACTACTATTCCTTTTTATATGCATGAAAAGTGGATAAAAGCTTATTAAATAGTCTAAAGACAAACACGTTGCAGCTAAGGGTAGTGTTGTGTAGGACAAATGTTTTGGGTTTTTTTAGAAAGGAAGGATGTGTAGGAATGTAGTAGATATTAATATATAATGTACCACACAACGTGCGTCCGGCAAGTTCACTTTCCAGGTCACTACAAAGTCAGTAGCTAGTGATGACTTTATTGCGCTAGCCTGGATCCGTATATTGACGGATGTGTTGACTTTCCAAGATGTAGCTTCGTTTAATAATAAGTTATTTAGTATGCTAAGTTACGTCGTGCAGTCACTTCGTGCACGCTACATTTTCACACGAGTTCTTAAACATCCGATTATTATACACTATCAAATTAATATTTGTTTTCCAGCTTAATAATGATTTAATCAATGACAAAGATTATGTTATGCTGTCTTGCCCTATTTATCCAATTTATAAATTCTATCAAGCTGCTTACTTCTATCAAGTTGATCATATTATAACATAATCATATACAAACAGTAGATCTATAAAGGGGTTAAAGCAATATGCTTTAATTAAAAACGTTCAAATGCAAACATTACTATTAAACTGTCAAAAGCTTTACAAGTTCATCTGCAACATGGTTTTGGTTAACTTCAGAGTGCCGAAGAAGTGTACAGAATGTACTAAAATATTTCGGATCCATTTGCAAAAGAACATTGATAAGGCATTCCACTTTCTTTTCACGAGTCATGGAATCTTTGGAAAGACGGTCAAAGTCTTGTCTATCTATTATACGGTACTGGTACAAAAGAGCAAGAAGAGGATAGTTGAAACTCATCATTTTGCATTGCTGAAAAAGGCTTCTTTCCAAAATACACCGAACGTGGATATCGTTGACTTCATCCTCATTTACGGATAAAACAGGATATTCCCTAGACGCAGTTCGAAATTCCTATAAAAGCAACACAGATAAAAGGTTTTTACAGTTTTAGTCTTACTGGGTGACTTATTATTTTACAATTAAATTAAATTATGCATAAATAGAAACTAATAATTAGTACACATATGTCAAAAATATTTAAACTGATAAAATTTTTATAAATTGGAATGTGAAGTATGCGATATAATTCACACGTTTGCTGGTTTCCCATATATGCATGTATGATTGTTGAAATTCTTTGAGAAGCCTGGAGAACAACGGTCCCTTATCATTGCTAAGAAAATTAAACTTAGAGTGCCGAACTCGACGGAAGTGGTCGAATGGGAGCAGAAAAACAAAAAGTCTATGAAGAATGTCGAGGATTACGCCACACGCCACAACGCTAAACAGTTGTCACAGCTAACTCCTGCATGAAACGAAGGTCTAGATAGTAGATACGGAGCAGTTTGGGATAGCCGACTCAGCGGCAAGGCCACGCTCATAGGTCATGGCATGAAGACCATTCGAAAGCCTATACTTACATATTTTTTGGTTACAAGAGCCACTAGGCCCCAGGTTAGCAGTCACTAGACACTTGCTACTATGTACCTCATGAACCAACAGTCACTATGTTACTATACACTTGCTACAAAGTACCTCTAGCTATAACCATCAGTCACTATGCACTTGCTGTACTCGTTTTGACAGAAACGACAATTCATAGAGAGAGGCAATTGCATGTGAGTTCCTTGCCTAAGGGAATTACGTCTGTGCCCATCTTGTACTTAAGTTAAACTTTTGATTCAAAGGTCCCGGATGTTTCTATTCTCCAAACGCATTCTCCAACCAATTGAGAAACAGACGCCACACTACATACATACATACATACATACATGATACACCCTGACAACCCCACACAAACAAACACACACACACACACACACACACACACACACACACACACGTCGGGACCGCAGGAGCTTCAACTTAGAGATCATGCCGTCACAGAGTCTCTAAACATTAAAACTCGTGGAGGAACCAACCTCAGACAAATGTGATGATAGCACCGTGCCAACTTCCGATGATGACAGTAGCCAAGAAAAGACAACGTTACAGCAACTGCGGAGCCAGCTAGACCACACACCTTCTGGCGCCTCAGAACATTATAGCAGCAGCTCTCAAAAAGTTTTTGAAAATCCTCTCATTAGCCATTCGCCAACAAAATCTAATATTTGATTTATTGTGAAGGAGATGTAGGATTAGTATCTAGGCTTAGCTGGTTTACGAGTCACGTGTTGTGGTGTGTTACCCGTATGTACTAGTATACGTGCAGAGTAAAGTTCAACTTTTGTCTGTTTTAACTTAGTCTCAGGCATTGCCTACTACTACAGTAGCCACAATCAGATATGTCTACTATGCCAGTGGCGGATTTACATGGGGGCATTTTGGGTGTGACGTCTAGATCCTATATTGGGATACAGAACTCAATCAAACTATTATCTATTCTCACTCTAGAATGTTATCTGTCTAAGTCCCGTATACTAATTATACTACAATCTCTTTTTGTCCTACGAAGCAACTAACTCCCGTGCTCTTTCATGCTCTATTCATCTACGACAAGTCACACTCTTTGAAATGTGTGGGACGTCGAGTGTGGCGCTGCGGTCGTGGGTCACGAAGCTTTTTCGTTGTTTGTGGATGCTCCGTTTGAACATGATCCCTCTTCTGATTTCCTCTAGTGAGCGACACATGTCTTCTCACAGTTATCAAGATCGCAAAACGACGACTACCTAGACCAGGCCTATATACCGTTTTACGTAATCTAAACTACTAGGAAGTTTGCATGTTTACTTCCATAACAGCTAGGGTTTCAACAAACACTTATTGTGTAGCTAGGACTCGGCGTTTCAGTAGATGGTCTGAAAACTCCGTTGGACGTGTTTCTCACGATCACGAGGCGCCTACGGATACCATACAACTAGTTTGTTGATGCACTTTGGGCGGGCGCGGCAGAAATTCCGAACATGAGGCGCTTGTACCTGTATAATCCTTGTGTGTAACAAAATTCGTAATTGGTCTCTAGTTTTCCTCCAATTCTACTTGGTGATATCCTTTCTCAGATCAAGACAACTGAATTAATTGCTGCTGCTTATTTCAACGAGTACCTTATCTAACGTTGGTATCGGATGTCTTTCTCGTATGATAGCTTCATTTGCTCTGCGCATGTCTACACAGATTCGGATTTGGTCGTTTATGTGTAGCTTTAATTGATAGCCTTTTAATCTGCCTAATCCTTCAAACAATCTGTACTCGGTTAGTACCCTCTTTTGATCCATAGCGTCGTATCTATCAACCCAGCCTAACTTGAGCAGTCGTAACTCTAGGAATGTCTTACGTCCTAGTAACGTTGGCCCAAAACATTTGACAATGATGAAGTGAGTCGACGTCTTCATGTCATCTGACTCAACTACTGTCAGAAATCCTCCTGCAATGGTCAATGGTTTACCCGCACCGCATGCGTAAAAAGTTCGTTTTACCTCACATGGTTTGTATTCCATCCCTCTTGCTTTCGTTTTCACGACTTAGTTCCAGGACATGATGTTACTGTATGTTCCACTGTCGATGACAACGTTTTCAGGGATACTTCCAATGGTGACTTGTGCAGGTGAATGTTCTTTGTCAACTATGAATACATACTCGGGCTCTGAATGCGGATCAGAACTTCTTCTGGCTCTCTGTCATCTGCTTTTGTGGAGTTGTCTGCTAATCAGACCTTGCCTATCTTCGGCCTCTTACCCTTTGACCTGCACATAAGTGCATAATGTCCTTGCGTTTCACACCGTTTTCAATCTGCTTTCTTTGCAGAACCTTTGATGTCTAACTGTACATCTCCTTTGAATCCACATATACTGCACTGGCTTGACTGTTTAGTCGGCAATTGTCCTTTGACTCTTTGAAAAGTTTTTTGTTTGTCTCTCGTTTCAACTTTCAGTGCTAATGACATCGCACCCTACCCCGTGGAACGTTCACCACTGCAATTCTTAATCCTGCAGACTCTACTGAGCACGTCAGAACAGGGGCTAGATCAAATTGCTGCCTTGCTCTAACATCTTAGATTGAACTTTGGACTTTCGCATTTCGAGATCACTTGATCTGTATAATACTGCCATCTGTATCCCAAAAATCGCATTTGGCTGCTTGATGTCTAAGGCGTCTGGAAAATGTATCGATTGGCTTATCTGGTATATGCCGAAATCGATATCGCTCGTAAAACTTGTTGATGAGTGGTTTATATAAGAACCGTCCAACGTTCTGACAGCCGATCAAACGAACTTCCCAGGCCTTTCAACGTTTCATAGCTGTCTTGAACGTGGAGAAAAGCACAGTGTAGTAAGAGTGCCTTCTTTCTCGCGTCATTAGTAGTATATAGACTGCTGGTTCTGGACCATCTTTGTAAGGCTTCTAGAAAGCCAATACTTCTTGCACGTCCCACTTCTACAAGAATTCTAAGAAGCTAATACTGCTTGCACAAATGGGCCCTCTTTTCCCCATATATTTAATTAGTCCACTCCCACCCGTAAGTCTAAAATATGTGTATATCTTGTCTATCTAGTATCTTTCCTCGTCGAGGGCGCGCACATCCACTTGGCTCCCGAGACGTGCAAGGTCGTGTTGAACACCCGATTAGACAAATTTTATTTATAGTATGTAGCACAGCGATGATACCTTTACGAATTCTTGTCACTGTTCAAGCGGTTCATTATCGTGATGAATCTCTTGCCGCTCTTCCTATACTTTTTCAACGACGGTTAGAAGTTTCTGGGTTTGAAATGCATCCCAATGGAAGAGCTCGTATCGTGAATCAACGTGTCCTCCATCCCAGTGCGATGATGATTAGAGCTGCTGATTGGGGTCGTAGTGTTACATTGCATTTGGCGAGGAAACTCAATGCCACCAACATTTATGAAGCTATGTGTTCGGCAGCCGAGAATGGTCATCTCGTGATCATGCGTCAATGCCGGAAATAGGGCGCCACTGAATACGAACAAGCCATGTGTTATGCTGCCAGGGGCGGTTACTTTAAAATAGTGTGCCAGTGCCAGGAATGGGGTTCCACCGACATTAGCGAGGTCATGTACATAGCGGCCATGAACGGTCACATCAAAATCGTGCGCCTGTGGCGCAAATGGGGTGCCACCGAATACGACGAGGCCATGTGTGGAGCGGCCCTGGGTGGTCACCTCGAAATCGGACGCCAGTGCCGAGAATAAAGTGCCAGCAAATACAACGAGGCCATGCATTGTGCGGCCAGGGGCGATCACCTCGAGATCATGCGCCAGTGCCGAGAATGCGATGCCATCTAATACAATTGGGTCTTGCTCTAAGTGGCGTGAGAGGTCACCTCGACATTGTGCGGCAGTGTCGGGAATGGAGTGCTATCAACATCAATGGGCCGTGCGCGCTGCGGCCTGGTGCGGTTACCTCGAGATCATGCGCCAGTGTCTAGAATGGGGTTCCACCGAAATTGACGAGGCCATGGCTATGGCTCTAATAGAGAATCACGATAAAATCGTGCAGTTGTGCCTCGAATAGGTCGACCTCCATTCCGATTCCAAATCCGATTCCGATTAAGCAACAGACTCGCTGCCACATACATCATCCCACAATACACAGTGGCCGTAATCATCAAGGCTTTATAGACAGGTTATTTTTTTAACATGTTTCGGTTCGTCGGCCTTCTCGTGAAAACTGAGCACAAATCAAGGTTCGTCGTACGACTCATCTTTGGTGACATCCTCGTCCAAGTATTTTGATGGTTTGTCTACGTCCACATTTTTTATGGGAAAGCTTAGCGCACGCAACCTCGAGTCGAAGGCTTCATCACCATTAATCTTTTCTTTGCGCAGATGCAAAAGGTATACTAGCTCTTTCATCCTCAGGGTCCGCAATGCATAGTCGAGTGCCGTCCCACAAATATGCACATGGTCTTATAGTTGTAAGGAATATGTGGGGTCTTATTGGGTAGATTGAAAACGCGCAATGCAATATCGAGCGCCGCTGCACTGATATGACTTTAGTCGTACAAGTGTAAGAGAAACTCAATTGCCTCCATGGTTATACACGGTTACATAAAAATATTGCGAATCATTAGAGAAATAAAAACCTATAGATATAGAATGTTGTGTACGTGTAAAGCGGATGATTGGTACGGCATCGACACTTGCCGGGAACATTGAAAGGTTATCCGATGTCCTCATGTATGACAATTATCCACTACGACGACGAGTGTTGGTATTGCACCCTCCACCCTCCTCCAAAACTGGAATGGACCGCTCCCATACCTAAAAATGTGAGTGTACTGCGAAATTTAAAAAGGTGTGGGTAGGAGAATACGAATGCGTGGATGTAACAGCATCCACGACGTAGAACACTCGAAAGCGGGATCAAATGCACACTAGCTCCAAGCTCTAAATAGAACATCAAAAACCTCCGTAAAACAATTTGAACGCTTTGATCTCAACGAGGGTGACAAGAGGACGGTCGTGATGAGAATTCGTCAGATAGAGACAATATGCTATAGATTCCACCAAAGGAAACTCATCAAATTTGTCTTTATTGTATCCAAGATATTTACGCGAATGGGTCTTCCAGAGCAAGCCCAACAATGTACCCTCACCGCCAAAAAAGACTCTCATCAAATACGGGCAACTATGGAACATTATCGAAGATCTTGTCAAGGGGTGGTAAGGTCGTCTAAAGAGACTTAACTGTTGAATGCATCGGGATATCCTTTCCATTTGACCAACGACCGGTGACCCTTTTCTTGTATCTCCTCGATGCGAAACACATCTTATAACGCTTTCTTGTTATGCTGGCTCGTAGAAGGAGCCCTCACTAATCTCTCAATTCCAGTCTTTGCTCTTGTAGGTCACTGGGTTAGTGTTAGGCATTTTGACGACGTCGGACACTTCTCGGTCCAATTGGATGCATATCCTTTTCAAAGATAGTCTTACTTTTAGTATTTGAACACGATCACCAACTTTGAATTTAAAGCGTTTTACGGATACGTATTTTCCATACAGATAATTCCAAATGAAGGATTTGTTTTTTTCTGGCTTTGGTGGGCGTCATCTCTATAGATCTGTGATGGGAGGTATTGTATTGCTTCAACAGGGTATCCAAAACATCGATATATCTATAGGTGTTGTTGGCTGAGAAGTACCATTCCACATCCTAGTTTTTAGGGTTTGATTAAATCTTTCTACCACCACCGCTTTGCCTTCGTTGTAGGTCGAAGACCCGTCAATATCGTTTTCCTTAACCAGAGATGCATGATCGCATTGTAAGAACTACCAACCACGATCTACCCAAAAGTTCTTAGGGCTCTTGTTGATAGTATCAAAAGCTTCTACCATGGGTTTTACCCGTTTTATCGTGTGGAATCGACCACGCGTACTTGCTAAGCACGTCGATGACGTTGAGAAGATACTTGACCCTGCAGTTGTATTTTAAGAAAGACTGCATATCAACCAAATCTGCAGACTACGTATCATCCACACCACCCACGATGACATTTCTAGTCGGAAATCAACGTTTGATGGGTTTATGGAGTTCTTCGACGAGTTGGTCTGTCCACACTCCTTTTTTACCTCTACCGGCAGTGCTTGGCAACCTCAAGCCTGCGCCAGCAGTGGAAGGCAACCATAACCCAGCGCCGCCCGGTGGTCTGGCACCTCCTCCAAATGCTTTACCCATAGCAGATAGGAAAGGACCCGCTAAATTGGTTATAAGAGGAGCCGATCCGCTAGACCACCGAGAAATGCTCCCGCAAGCGGACCAAAATCACCCTGCTTCGTGCGACGACGACGCTTACGCTACGTTATTGTGGTCTTTGACACGAGGATTGTTAGCTTTGGCGTATCGTCGAGAGACATCGATATACCACCTCGCATTCCTCTCTCGACGAATAGATGCATGTCGTAGTCGATGAAGACTTCGAGCTCTACTCCTGAGTGCTTCAACAACGCATCCCACAAAAGCCTTGGGCTTGTATAGCAGTGAGCTGGATCGAGTCGGTAGGTTTATATATTCTAAATTTCTCAAAAACGTCGGCCAATAGTAGTTCATCCGTACGCAAATACAAATCGTGATAGACACCCATGGTCTTACATCCAAAGGTCGACCATATATATATATATATATATATATATATATATATATACCTTTTGCGCGTGGTCGCAATCTTCATCGGTTATACCTTCATCGTTCAATTTGCTGTCGAAGGTATCTCAAGAAAGCAGTTTGGGTTCTTGGAACCGTGCCCAATCGTCATGTGTTCGTACGAATAGACGCCTTTTCTCAAGAGTAGGTTGCGTGTTTCGTCGTCGGGCACGTATTCTTTAGTTATGTGCAGAGTAGTGGGATCTTGTACTTTGACCAATCTGCCGAGTAAGGCCAACAGGAACTGAACACTATCGATGAAGCGTAGCTGTCCGAGACAGAATGAGATATTTCTCCCTGTTGTCGAGAATGCAGCTGACGCTGCTTTGCACTTTAGAGATGGCTTGCATCAATATATAACTGTCATATTCGCGAAGATTGTGGAAGACCACGGAGACGGTTGTAGACTGCGCCTTGGTATCGCCCTGTGATGTGACAGTGGTCTTGGACACAATCGCGATACGTAATTTCTTTTGAGGAGCGATTTCTTTCGTGAAGAACTGAACTTTTCTCATCTCTCTTTTTTCTTTCTACTTTCCTCTTCCTCTTGTTCTTTCTCGCCCCTCTTTCCCCTTGCGTTTTTCCAGGGATCCTATAATGCTGGATTTGAATTCTCCAAACTATGCTCTATTCGAACTCGTTGAGGGATTTTTTGATTGTTTGGAAGTGACATCTCTTGTATGAGGCTCCTACGTACTCACCTGTGTTTGGATCGTACCCGTCAATGGCATCTCGGATTCGGAAGAGGGGCACGACTAGAGGTTTATCACAGATGTGACAGTCTCTTGCAGTCTTATGATCTATCCAATCTTGTGTCGTTTAATATCTTGATAGGTTTGATATCCTTAATGGTATCTTTGGTTTTGACTTCTTGTCTTTGCAGACACCCTACTTCAAAACGTCATAAGTACAGTCGCAGTTCTGTCTAGCTATAGTCTCCAAATTATTCCCCAGAATTCACAGAATATCGAGAAGCTTCTATTAATTAATTAGGCGTGAAATTTGAACAACAATGCGTAAATTCGAAAACGTGAGACAGACCTGAAATGCGTGAGACTCACGCTCAGGCAATGGGTGAGACTTGGCAGTGCTGCCCCTAAACTGGTTTATAACCAGACCTGTCCGAATGTCGAGTCATGCGACGAGTGTGTGGCGTCATACAGTTGATGACATCATACTAACTTTTAGTTGCTTGCGCCCCCTTCAGCCAAACTCTGGACCTGCCATTGAATGTAGTTCGAATGAATGTAATTCGAAGTAAGCAAAGCTAGCTTTTGTCTAAATTCTTAATTTTCCGTAATCTAAGACTGCAGAAATAACCAGTTATACCGTATACAGAAGTGTAGATGAGGAGTACACAGTCACAACTGAAGACATTTGCTATTATTAAAACACTCCAAAAATCGATCAGATAAATGTTTAGACCCATCTAGAATAAGCCCCTAAAACGAAATTGATGACAAACGAAGGTCAAGAGATAATGTATAATCAGTAAGACAATGTCTGTAAAAGGCTATACATTATTTAGTAGTAAGCTTGAAAATACTGCAAAATTTGAACCTAAAGGGCCACTGCAGAGCAAAAATCGAAAATTATTTTAAAGCTAAAATAAAAGATCTACGTATGTGTAGTCTTGAAAGAATATAAAATTACAGTTTTAGCACGCGTTTTGAGAGAATGAGAGCAGTCCAAAGCTACTTCTGCAATACTATTTCCGGAATGGGGCGGTGTTAGCACACAGACGTAGTGGAGGCAGAGTACCGCTATCATACCTACTAATTAGTATGACGATTTGGTCAGAAACAGCACGTTGGAGCGACCTTGCTACGCGTAGGGATTGGGGAAGCGATTCAGAAAATTTGTCGCCGTCGGATTCTTCGTTGAGCAAAATGCTGGAGCACGCGGGAGAGAAATCTATCAGTCCGTCGACATTGTCATCTGAACGCAGCAGAAGACGTTGGATCTGTGGAACCACATATGTTTAAACCACTCGCTGACAGTGCATCTACTCATGAATTGCCATCATCTGCTGATGTTGACAAACGCAGTGAACGGCTCTCTGACATGTCGTTATGAGTCCTAGTGTGCAGAAGCGGAAGTTGCGGACAGCTGTACAAGAAGTGTCTCCGCTTTGTGAGATTGCTGTTACTAATTATGAGTACTGTGCAAGTGTGTGTGTGTGTGTGTGTGTGTGTGTGTGTGTGTGTGTGTGAGTGTGTGAACTTGGTTTCGAAGGCTGCTGTTTTCTGTTCATCGCGAAATGAACACGAAACAGATTGGGATACCAACCCAATTGACCCACGTCGTGCCATTAGCAGGGCCTTAACTCAGTATCCGGGGATTACCAACGGGGAGGTTGCTCGAGCTAGAGCAGTAGAATCTGAAGAGAAAGCAAACATATTACAACAACTAGGTTGTTGTGGGAGCGTAGTTAAAGAGCTCAGGCTACTTAAGAAATAGGCATCCAAGCCTTCATCATCAAACAGCCTAGCAAAAATAGATCCATTCTCTCAAGTGACATCGACAAGCTTCAACGTTGGTCAGAACACTTTGCAGAAGTGTCTAATTGTTGCTCATCAAGCTGCCAGTTGGATACTGATGCACTAACCGACATCATTGCAGCCACACCATCTTACAGAAAACTATTCCCAGATTATGAAAACTTGTCCCAGCCCATATCTGAAGACGAGATTCAGGTAGCTAACGCACAGCTCAGAGATGGTAAGGCTCCAGGAGATGACGGCATATCTGCTGAGTTGCTGAAGTTGGGAGGAGGCGAAACCATCTGCTGGCTCACTTCACTGTTCAACTTCATCTGGAGCAGCGAGAGTATCCCTCAGATTGGTTGAACCACCTCACTGGCTCTCTTCACAAGAAGGGAAGTCGTTCTGAATGCGACAACTATAGAGGCATTGCCCTCTTGAGCATCCCCAGCAAGATTTTTACTCGTGTTATATTGAAAAGGATCAAACCCAGAGCGGAGGCCCTCTTGCGTGAGAACCAGTGTGGTTTCCGCAAGGGCAGAAGATGCACCGACCAACTCTTTTCTCTCAGGGTGTTGATGGAAAAAGCCAGGGAGTTCCATCGTCCTTTATACATCTGTTTTTAGACCTCCGTAAGGCCTACGATTCAATCAATAGAACAGCTCTCTGATCTGTTCTTCAGTATTGTTACCACTTGCCATCTAAGCTGCTCAAAATGGTTGAAGCATTGCACAGTAACACTTCTGCCGCTGTAAGAAGCTATGGTAAAATCTCAGATCATTTCTCTGTATCTAGTGGTGTCAAACAGGGCTGTGTACTTGCTCCAACCTTATTCAACCTCTACTTTGACTCTGTGATTCAACTTGTCATTACTGATCACCAACCAGATGTAGATGTGTGCTTGTCATATCTTCTGGATGCTGACCTGGTAGGAAACAGGAAGAAGCTTACATCAGAGGTGTCAGCGTGAGACCTTGAATATGTTGATGATATGGCATTGATATCTGATTCGTATGAAACTCTATACTCCTTGCTGAAATCTCTGGATTCGTCTTGCCATCACATGGGGCTTACCATCAATTACAAGAAGACCAAGCTTCTAGCTGCCCTACCTGGAGCTGATTCTCCATCTCCCATTTCTTTGAATCCTGATTGTGATCCAATTGAGGTGGTACCATCCTTTCAGTACCTTGGAAGTTATTATTCTAATAATTGCTCCATGGATGTTGAGATATCAACAAGGATAACCAAAGCTCCTCAGTCATACGGGTCACTTAACCGCATCCTTTGGCACCAGAGGAAGATCAAGTCTATCTAGTACAAGCTGAACATCTTTGTCTCTGTAGTTCTTTCCACCCTTTTATATGGTTTGAAAACAGCAGTACTTCTGCAGCCGCAGATACATCGCTTACAGAGGTTTGTGATGAGAATCCTCCGCTCAATCCTTGGAGTCTCCCTATGGGACGGCAAGAGAGACACCTCCATCACAAAGATAGCCAACCTACCAAGAATCTCCATCAAGCTGACACAGAAGTCTTCGGTTATTGGGTCACATCTTGATCATGGATGAGTGTCGTCTACCAAGAAAGCTTCTGGTGTGTGCATCACCCCAAGGTAGACGTTGAGTTGGAGGTCAGAGAATGAGATGGAACGATTTGGTACTGAGAGATTTAAAGAATTGCAATCTTGATGGTGTTTGGAGGATACTAGAAGAAGATAGGAATGAGTGGAGGAATCAGATCTGGGCTGCCACACAGGAAGTAAAATTCAAAAAGGAAGAACAAGAGAAATACCGCAAGGATGAGCAGAAACGTCGCCGCGAAGCAAGGCAAACGACATCAGAGTTTGCTTTACACTGCAGCTTTGATGGTTGTGGATTTGCTGCTTCTAAATCATGCCGGCCTTGTAAACCACCAGAGACAGAAACATGGTCAGTCCCTGACTAGTAATGTCAGTACTGTCACCAAACATTCCGCCAACAAGGCTTCCACAACCACGAGCGTTTCTGCTGTCAGAGAACATCCACTCCTCCGATATAGCCTATGGTGACCTTGGTCTGCATCGTTTCTCATTGAAATGAACGCAGCGTGAAGTGTGTGTGTGTGTGTGTGTGTGTGTATGTGTGTGTGTGTGTGTATGTGTGTGTGTGTGTGTGTGTGTGTGTGTGTGTGTGTGTGTGTGTGTGTGTGTGTGTGTGTGTGTTGCAACGAAATCGCAGAAGTTCTCTCCAGAATGAGAGAATACAAAGTCAGTTTGAGGTGCATCGTAGATCACCCTGCTTTCATTACAACTGTCTTGACGTATCTGTACAGTACTGTACTGCAAACAGTGTACTATAAGCATCGCCAAGAACATGGAACTAGAGCGCTACCGCCCTCTGCATATGAGTAATACGTAACCCCATCATCATAATGAGTGGTGCAGTGTTCTTTCTGAAGACACCACAGTTTGTGAATATTCACGCCTCTCGCCTTCGACAGAAACAAGAGCTTCTTTCAACAACTGAAAGTGAAAAGATTACTTATTTGTTCGTTTTGATGATCAACAGGTAACTGCGCTTACTCTAGCTTTCTCTCTCTTCTCGAAACCGAGCCTTTTCTTCATCCGGGGCGGTTGCGGTGTGCAGATTCAACCTGCGGTACAAAAATGGTTGGGCCTGGGTACGTAACTACTACATCAGACTATAGGCGTATCTCTTGCTGCTGAGTCCAAAGCTTTGAAACAACTCAGGCTCTTTTTCAAAACAGTAATCTTCAAAGTGACAGCTGTAAACTCCATTGCGCTCTTCCCAGCCGTCTCCTAGTACGTAGTTGTTTATGGAACTTGCTTTTCCCACCTTTTACGAAGCTGTGGATTTTGGGAACCGAAATACACTAAATTCAGACTGACTAAAGTTGTTGCAGCCTGCTGCAACACAACGCTGCACCATACGCAAGTATCACAACAATGGATAGGGTGCCTTCAAAGCGCTAACCTGTCCCATTCCGGAAATGGAAAACGGAAGTAGCTTTCAACTGCTCTCATTCTCTCAATACATTCGCAAAAACCCAATTGTGTTTTTCTAAAGTTGTAGTATCGAGACTCGGTATTTGCACTCTACACTCTAACTCAACAAAGCCGCTAAAACCACTGGTCTCTTCTACTGCGCAGGCGTCCCAAGACACCTCTTCCCAAAACAACCCTAAATTATTACACCCCTTCCCCTAAATTTCCTAAGTTCCCACATTACTACCCTACAGATCCAGTCTTTCTGGAGGTCTCGAAATCCGTGCGGATCGCAGGAGGACAGGCGGAACGTCGGCAGCTCTCATTTCCAATTGCTGATCAGCCTCGGTCTCCGCTCGTTCTGTTTGCTGATGTTCGGTGACACACGGAGCGTTCGTTGCTGTTGAAAATCTTGTGCTCTCTTCTCCTTGCTGTTGATCTACCCCAATGTTGGGACTGTCTTCCATCATGGCTTGTCTCTCTGGACTTTTAGTCTTGGTCGTTCTCTGTCGAACGTGATCCATGTGTCGCTTGCCTAACCGTCCGTCCTCTAACCTCACTCTGAAAGATAAGGGTCCCGTCTGACTCTCAACCACGCCTGCTAACCAATCCTGGCCCCTGCCAAAGTTACGCACAAACACTGTTTGCCCCGTCTCCAGATTCCGGTACTGCAAGATTTGTCATGATCCTTCCTTTGTTGCTCTTGTGCTTCCTTACTCTTTCTTGACAGGTCCAGATGTAGTAAGTCCAGGCAGCTCCTTGATCTCCGTCCCATCAGAAGCACAGCTGGCGTCTTCCCTGTTGTCGCGTGTGGTGTAATTCTGTACCGAAAAAGAAATTCATCCAGCTTCGTTTCCAGTGTTCCCTGTTCGTTTTTCATTCGCTTCATGGCTGCCTTGAATGATTGAACCGCCCTCTCAGCCAGCCCATTAGAGTACGGGTGGTAGGGTGCAGTTGTAATATGCATAATTCTCTTGCTTTCATGAAGTTTCCAAATTCTTGACTAAGGCCGAGCCATTATCACTTACCATGATTTCAGGTAGTCCGTGGGTCGCAAAATTTACTGTAACACCCGAATGGTAGGTCCAGTTGCGGGGGAACTCAGTCGTTTTACTTCCAACTATTTAGAGTACGCATCTGACAGTATAACGAACCAACGCCCCAAGAATGGCCCAGCAAAGTCGATATGTAATCTTCACCACGCACGTTCTGGCTGTGCCCAAGGGTGAAGAGGCGCTTTTGGTGGTGATCGCTGATGCTCTTGGCATGTCCCGAAAGATTTTGCTATCTTCTCTATATCAGCATCCAATCCCGGCCACCAAGTGTAGCTTCTTGCTAGGATTTTCATTCTAGATACCCCCGGGTGAGCCACATGTAATCCTCCAACACCCTCGGCCACGCCTTCTGAGGTATAATGACTCGCGACACCCACAGTACACAACCACCCAAGATACTTAGCTCGTGCCGGCGATTCCAGTAATGTCGAAGCTCGGAGTCTCGGCCGTCCACTCAACACACGATGCCTGACAGTTGCCAGTTGTCCATCTCTGTCTGTAAACTGCCGAAGTTGTACAGTTGTTAGAAAGTCTGGCAGGGGTCATTTCCAAGATGTGCAGTGATAGCACCGATTCACTAGGATCCTCTGTCAATTCCGGTTTAACAGACAAAGGTAACCGACTGAGTGCATCAGCGTTGGCATTTGTCGTCCCTGGTCGATAACGTAGTTTATACTGATAGCCAGACAACATTATTACGCTGCATTCGACCTGATGACATCAACGGCACGCCCTCATTCTCTCCTAACAACGAGGCCAACGGCTTGTGATCGGTAAGGATTGTAAATGCTCTTCAATTCAAGTATTGCTGGAACTTCTTCACATCAAACAGCAATGCGAGTGCATCGTGGTCTATCTGCGCATATCTCCTTTCTGCATCAGCCAAGCGCCTAGATGCGAAAGCGATTGGTCACTCGGTACCGTCGCTTAGCCTGTGTGAAAGCACTGCTCCTACCCGTACGGTGAGGCATCACAGGCTCCGATGAATTCCTTCCTTGGGTCAAAATGTATCATCACTTGACTGGACTGGAGAGCCTCCTTGGCTTGTCTAAACGCTTTCTTATGCTCATCTTTCCACTGCCAACGTACGTTCTGGAGCAAAAGCTGATACAGTGGAGCCAGCCTTAAAGCCAGCTTCGGTAAAAACCGGCCATAGTAATTAATCATACCCAAGAAGTAATGTAATTTCGTAACATTTTTGAGTTCAGGTGCAGCTTGAATAGCCATCACTTCCTTCTTGTCTGGTGCTAGCCCCTGACTTTTGATAGTATGGCCTAAGTAACTGATTTCTATCTGCAAAAACCTGCATTTAGCCAGCTTTAGTCGCAATCCCGAGTTGGCTAGGTGTTGTAATACCATTTCTAGGTTCTGCCAGTATTCCTTCAGACAACGTCCTGTCACTAGAATATCGTCTAAATAGACCACTGTCATGGGAATATCCTGAAGGAGAGTGTCCATTACCCTTTGAAAAATGGCTGGACTCGAGGCCACCCCAAAAGGTAGGCGTTTGTACTTGAACAACTCCAAGTGAGTATTTATGACTACGTACTTCTGCGACGTCTCATCCAGCGCCACCTGCTGATAAGCTTTGCTCAGATCTAACTTGGTGAACAACTGACCTCCAGCTAAAGAGGCAAATATATCATTGATCTTTGGCAATGGGTATTTCTCTCAAGGAGCAGCCTGGTTAATCGTCAACCTAAAGTCACCGCATATCCTGATTGAACCATCCCTTTTTAGAACCGGTATTACTGGAGCAGCCCAATCGAACGGCTTCTATAATTTCGTCTCGTTCCAACCGTCTCAACTCTTGTTCGACTAGCTCTTTGTACGCATATGGTACAGGTCTAGGCTTGAAAAACCGAGGTGCGGTATCTGGTCTCACTGCTATCGATGCTGTTGCTCCCTCCAGTAGTCCCATTTTCTCCTTGAATACTTGCTGGTATTTGGTGATGAGCTCCTTATGTTGAATCCTTCCTTCCTTGTGTGATGTTCTGCCAGTGATATGGAGATGGAATATCTCTTCCAATTTCAGTTTTAGGTTCTGCGTCCAGTTTCTACCAAAACATTTCGACCCTTGCCTTGACAATAATCAATGGCATGGAAGCCACTTGCTGTCCATATCTCACTTTCACATCTGTTTCACCAACCAAAGTTAATGATTCCCCTAAATATGTCCGTAATTGTACTTGTGGCCTACGCAAACCGGGGCCTTCCGTTTAGTCCATAATGCCTTGAAAGTGGCTTCATTCACCAGAGTTACCGCTGTCCCAGTGTCTATCTCCATCTCCACCTTCTGCTGATTAATCACAACTTCTACCTTGAGTGGCTTCACTTCATTGCCACGCCCCACTACGTGTACAGCCTTCATTGCCATCTCTAACATTTCTTCTGATCCCTGGAAATCCTCTTCTTGGCTTATTTGGTAGGCTGCCTTTGAATCTCCTTGTTGATTTGACTGACTTCGGCAAGCTCTCGCAATATGGCCCCGCTTCTTGCACTTCCTACACTCTGCTGTCTGGAAACGACATGGCTTGGGAAGATTCCAACACAAACAACGAGAACACTTACTTCTTTCTGGTGTATGGTCCATCCTACTTGATGCTGATGTACTGCCACTGGTGCTTGAGTTGCTGTTGATGTAAGACCACCTTGTTGCATTTCTAGAGGATTTTCGCAGCTGTTTCCATCGCTCGGGCAATCCGTAGTGCGTCCTCAAATGTCAAGTTGACTTCTTGCAAGAGTCTCCGCTGAATATTTTCTTCATTTATCTCGCACACCAGTCTGTCTCTTAGCATGTCTGAGAAAGTATTCCCAAAGCACAGTCTCTCGATAATCGACGCAATTCCGTCACGAAATCCGCCACAGACTCATCTTCTTTTCGGTTCAAACTGTTAAATCTAAACTGTTGTAGAATAACAGAAGGCTTTGGTCTCACATGATCTTGGACTCTCTTGAGGATGTGGTCATATTCGACTGCATCCAGTGTTTGCCCGGGGAGAAGGTTGCGGATGAGTTTGTACGTTTGAGCGCCACATACGCTCAACAACACTGCCTTCCGTTGGTCTTTGTCAGTCACCTTGTTCGCCGTGAAGTAAAACCCTAGTCGTTCGACGTAGTGTTCCCATTCATCTTGAGTTCCATCAAAGGGCCCCACTTTCCCGATCATCGATGTCATGTTTCTTCTTTGCCTCGTCGCCATTATGTAGTATCGAGACTCGTGTATTTGCAATCTACACTGTCTAACTCAACAAAGTCCGCCAAAACCAACTAGTCTCTTCTACTGCGCAGGCGCCCCAAGACGCCTCCCCCAAACAACCCTAAACTATTACAAAAGTAAACAAGTAAATCTTTTAATTTAGCTCAAAAACTAATTTTTGATTTTGCAATGCAGTAGCCCTTTAAGATAATATGAGAAAACTTATAACTTAGTTACATAATCAAATAGTAAAATAAACGATTGCATTAGTATAGAATTCCTGCATATTCTAACCTGAGATTGGCTTTCGCAAGTATCCTCCATTCCTGCAATACATACATACATATATATATATATATATATATTTGGTATTTACAAATGCAAGACAAATTTTTGAAAGGAGACCTTGTGGGCACAGCTCTCCTTCTGAAGAACACATTTTTAGTCTTTCGACAACATGTCCTTGTCCCATAATTGAAAAGATTTTGCAAAGGTCGGCCAACTTCTCTGGCGGTTTGGTGGGAAGCACCGTAACGAGTAAATGATGTACTTTCTCTTCGATAGAATTAGAGCCGAGAAAGAATTCATGGTCTGTTTTATCGATCAACTTTTGCTGAAACAAGTGGCCGACAAACTCGTGACTAAAGCGAAGCCTTTTATACAAGAAATAGTAGCAGTTTTTGATGACCGGCCACGGCTCTTCGTCTTTTTCGTTTAGGCTATAATATCTTAAGGTCATATCAGATTCTCGTTCCTGGACAAAGGCAGCTTTCTCAGTACCTGAAAGATGAATATAACAAAATAAGGTATTAAGAAATTAAGAAATCATTTCGTAAGTTGTTTGCACCCAAATCATCCACTTCTGAATTAAAATCTGCACTGACACCCTCTGCTATAGCAATTGTTTCACTCTTCTTTTCTGCACCTACACAATCGAAAACAAATTGTTTACTACTATCGCAAATCTACACGCCAGAGAAAGTTTGTCTGAGCCAAATAGAAATTTAAAAAGCGCTATAAGGTTGAGCCTTTCTGGTGGACTAGTATAGGATATTGATACCAGACTATCAGTTCAACTACACAAAATATTTTTACCCAAAATTTTTTATGTTTGCACCCTTGCAAATCTGCTTCAGCGTAGTCCACACATGTTTGGACGGAAATGCAGCGGAGAGTATAATTATGCACACTCCTAGTACTAACAGAAATCCAGTCAAATCCAGTCACGGATAAATCTGGGAAAAATCCCACGTGCTCATCTCGTGGACGGATCAACTATAAAAGCAGTGCATGCACCTCGTAGATAGCGTCATTCTGTAGCTAATGATAGAAGTGTGCGCTCAAAGCAAGTTTGTGTGATATTCTTTGTCACAAATTGCGCTCTATTAAGCAGATAATATAATAAGCAAGTTTGTAATATCGATCTCTATTGATCAAAAGAGTGCAGAGAAATTGCCCCCTGTTAGAGAAATAAATTCTAGAGTATATAGAACGCAATAGAAGCATCAATCAAGCGATTCAGTAATCTTCTTGCTGGGGAGGCAGTTTATGACTCCTGATCATGAGCTGTATACAATACTAGAAGTGTCACTGTTTTTGAATTCCCTATGGTGCAATGATACGAGGATCAAGTTGGTTTACCAACTCCATGTGCTACTTCACGTGTGAAGCTCATCTCAGATCAACTAGTGGTTGTAACCACTCCACCTGTGAAGCCCACTCCAGCTGCACCTGTGAAACCCAACTTCAGGTGTGAAGCCCACTCCATCTCCTCGTGTACATGGAACCCACCCCATCTCCGGTGGCACGCCGAGTGAAGCCTACTAAATCTCCACATGTAAAACCCACCCCACCTGCACTACATTGGATGCAAATACCTCACGCTGTAGGTAATTTCCTCCGAGGTGGCAGATGGACGTGCCAGAGGATCAACACGACCCTCAATCACTTCTGGCAAACACAAGTTTACAAAATCACTCGTCAAGAAGATCCAATCTCTGAATGGTGTAAAATTCAAACTGCTTCCGCCAGTTATACTTTATAAACGGACTCCTGATGGTGTGGACCAATGCAAGGAACCCACATTCAGAAGCAGAAAGAAGGCTCTTCTTGCAGCTGAGGAGATCTCAGAAGCGTTAGACACAGGGTCCCAACGTATCCTAGAATCACTGGAAAATATTACCAACGAAAGAACCGCGAATGGACGCTGGTTGGCATAACAAAATTTAAAAGCTACACTGCACGTTACCAACCAATCTACAGCAACTCCTGTCTCCTACTTCCAAAAACGTTTAAAACAATTAAGAAGACTGTTGTTAACGTCAAAAACAAAACGAACAGCTGTTTACAATGAGCTCTGTGCTCAGCACTCTTTCCAGCCAATCACAACCCTCAGCGACCCAGGAAATGCACAACAGACGATGGACTGTGTAGGGATGGCGTTCAAAAACAACTCCCATTAAACATATCAATCTCTGGAGAAGCAAAATCCCAGGCTTGCCGTGAACGTCTTCGGATGAGACAAAGTGTGTATTCATTCAGGCTATCTAAATTGGAGACAGCCCCAAATTCAACCTTCTTTTTATTGGTAAAGGGCTGAAACAAGACTACACCTGGATCAAGAATTTCAGTTGTCTACTTTATAACCAGAGCAAGGACAAGACTCGCAGATTCTTCTGTGAACTGTGTCTACACGCATATATACAACAAGAACTGCTCGAACAATACAAGTCCGACTGTTGAGCCATCCGAGTAGAAATGCCTTATATGAACAAAAACAAACTCACCTTTCAGAACAACCAAAACAAACTCAAAGTCCCTTACGTCATCTATGTCGACTTTGATTCTCTCATTAACAAGATCGAAAGACCCACATGTGATCGCCACAAAGTAACACCCAGAAGACGTCTCATCGCCAAGACTGCGTTTTCTCCTATATATCGTCGTACGGTGCAACGAACATACTCAACAGCCAGTCTTCTATCGAGGAATCAATGCGAATCAACACTTTCTACAGCGTTTACAACAAGAAGAAGCCAAGATCAACGATATCATCTCAAAACCAAAACCCTTCAGATGACATTGTCAGACTGTCTAAAACACCAAAGGGCAACAAATTGTCACATCTGTGATAAACCCTTGCTTTTGGACATTTATTGAGACGGCATTTCCGCTGTGGAGGGTTCTAAACGTCCCACTAACAATGAAAACTGAATTATTACAAAACTCTGTTCAGAAATTAAATAATAAATTTGCCATAACACAACTAAGAGGCAAAATTAGTAGAGTCCTAAAAATTACAGCCATGTTGTGAGTAATAATAATGTCAGTCTAAAAGACAACACAAATTTGAGTGCTTTTCTCCTCTTTTACATCTTAATTAACAAGCATCACCAGAGTTTAATTTGCAAGCGTATGACTGCGTAGAATGGGAGACAGAAGATCGAACGAGTCGTTTATTCAACGTGGTGATATCTAAGTTACAATTAGTTGGTCAACAGACTGCATGGTACCTGGCGGAGCAGGGTGGGCCAGGTGGGCCATGGCACTTGTAATACATACGGGGTTTGTAAAGGAGATCCGGGAAATTAATAGATCCGTTCAGATCGTCTTGACTACATATTGTGTGGCATACTACATGGTGTCCCACAGTCGGGAGTATCTGATTCGAACCGACCCTGAAGACATGGCAGACAGAATTAGACTACCGTCATTATTTCATCACAAGACGCAGCATTAGCAAGACCACTTCCGATTTTACTTGAAAGTGACAAACAAGCACAAAGAGCTAGAATCAACGCAAGTCGCAGTACTGCTCACAGCAATGGGCAGGGAGGCAATATCAATTTTCAAGACATTCACAGGGCGAACGATGAAGTCAAAAAAAGACAAGCTAGACGTGGTTCTCGACACCTTCACAACACACTTCAAACCTGAAACAAACGAGATCTATAAACGTTTTATTTTTCTTCAGCGGAAACAGAAGGCAGGTGAGTCCTTCTATACTTTTACACTGACTTACTGCGCATGGTAGAAACGTGTGCCTACCACAACGCAGAGAAGCCCAAGATAGTACGCGATCAAATCGCAATGAACATAGTATCGGACACAGTTAGAGAGAAATTGCTTCGAGAATCAGGTCTCACGTTAGAAATGGCTGTGGATATGCACCGTTCTATGGAAGCGACAACACAATATCTCACCTGCATGGCGGCGTCGAGTACCACAACAAAGGAATGCGATTCGGAAGCTGCATCGAGTGCACGCGATAAAAGAATACAAAGCACTCTGACAGACATTGTGCTATTATTGCACGACAAGGCACGAGCCAAGGGACTGTCCAGCATGGGGCAAGAGATGCAGTTACTGCAACAAGCTGAATCATGCAGCGGAGGCCTGCAAGAAGGCTGAAAAGAGAAACGCGGGATTAAAACGCGCAGCAAGAAGGAGCCCGTCAACACAGTGACGCCTAGCGGAACCAGCACTAGTGAGAAGAAGAAAATAGCCAACGACCACTTTGCTTACATGATTAGTAGACGTTCTGATAAAGTAAACAACAGGGTGTGGCATATCATCTTGGACATACATGGTAGAGGACTAAAAGCCAAAGTTGACACAGGTGCCATATGCAACATCCTTCCTCCGGAAATGCACACTCCTAGTACTAACACAAATCCAGTCAAATTTAGATAAAACCAGTTACGGTAAATCTGGGGGAAATCCCACATGTTCTTCAAGTGAATGGATCAACTATAAAAGCAGTTCACCGAGTAGATAGCGTCATTCTGTCTTTGATGATATAAGTGTGCCCTCTATCACGTTTGTGTGATAGTTTCTGTCAGGACCGCCAAAAAATTGTGCTCTATTATTAATTAAGCCAGCACGATTATGAACTTGATATAATTCTTGGACGATTACGGTAGAAGCACGGCGACCAACATGTTGGGATATCGTGATACGGTATTACCAGCACGGGAACTGCTGACTCCAAGCAGCTCTGCTAAGGCAGGCACCGTGGGTGATGGTGCTAATGTAACTGGAGCTAATTTTTAAGCTCTAGACTTTGCCAATAAACTCAGAAAGAGCACGTACAACTCGGGATTTTGCAGACGATAGTTGATGACAACGGGCGACGAAACGGTCACCATGTTATAACCTTTGAGTTTCCTGTTGGGATCCCATTGTGATATCAACACGGTAATGTTGAGAGTGAAAAAACACGTACGTCATAGAAAGAAATCCACCCAATATTTACATTCATAGAGATAACGCAGCCGCTGCAAGTAAATTCATTTTCGAACATCTAGCTGTATTGATGCCTAAGGTTCGACCGTCACTGTCCGTGCAGACGCAGAATTGGAAGCTTTTCTCGTATCGGGTGAGCGACGTACCCTCTACTTTGAGCAGATGAGAGTCTATAGAAATTATTTCGTAGCCGCCGATACGAGTCCTACGCGGATAGTCACCAGCGTTGCCAGCAAACAACTCCCTCGACATGTATTCGTTGCCTTTACAACATCGTTCAAAATGGGGATCAGAAACAGAACAATCAAATCTTCGACACTGCTAACCTAATAGGGCTGAATGTACGAGTCAATAGCAGACAATACCCGGATAAGGAGATCGAAACAAACTTTTGCCGATAGATCTAGAATTTCTCGAGAGCGTATATGTTATTCCAAGAAGCAATCAGTTTAGATTCCGACACAGATTCGGAGAGTCAGTTGTCTGCACAAGACTTTGCAAGCCTCTACCCGATCATACACGTCGATGTATCCCAGCACGGAGACAAGACTTAGTTGAAGATGGGTACGTCCGACATCGATTATCACCTTTACTGTGTGGTATTTAGTGATCGGTACATGACGTTGGAAGCGAAGAGTGGACAGATGAATGCAATATTTTATTGTAACCTTATATAGAGAGACATGAGTTACATTAAGTACGCGGATTCACTCTGAGGGATAGTCAGAAGGAAGCGCCACGAAATGCTGATCAAAAACAGACGGGCTACACAACCCTACGATTATCTCACTCTCAGCTTTTGGGAAGCGATTATCTCGCTCTCACCAAGACGCAATACAACAAGATTACGAAGGCAAAGACCGATGGTCGGAACATCGAGTTGAAACTCTCCAAGACGCAGATTGCCCATACCATCAAACACGCTCTCAAGGTACTCAGCACCCTAAGTCTTGCCGCAGCATCGGGTGGAATCCAAAACACCATTGTTGGCAGTGGAAAGAAAGCCAGGCGTGGTGGTAGAATCGTCGTACGAAGACTGGTGGGTTAGTCCATTGATGACTGGAAATGATGTAAACTATCCCCAAGCAATGTTAGCGCTTGCGCTTCCTTGAGGTTGCCTGGTACATGGTACGGCCAGCAATGAATCATCTGGTGTTAAAAAGAAGACGAGAAAGAGATCTATCCTGGAAGCCATTGAACAATATACACATCAATAACCTGTTGAAAAATTGTGATATCGCCAACTATAGAGGAATCCCTAGACAGTATATATATATATATATATATATATATATATATATATATATATATATCAAAGATACCATACTAGCGAATCCCCAAAACGACGAATTTGTCTCGTTATCAATCTGGAAGATTACTTTGATGGTAATGGTACCCATTGGGTGGCCATCTATAATGGAAGACGAGATGTAGAATATTTTGATAGTTTTGGTATGCGACCTCAAAAGTGTGCAAGTGCAGGGAGCCACAGTGAGCTTCTCGCCAGTATCACTAGGTGTAATTTCATTGTAGTACATGTATGTAAGACTCATCCTGATGATCTACCAGTGTATTCTCACAACTGTCCGATTTGACCATAAAAGTAAATTGTAGGGCGTTGGATATCATCGGAGCCCATAAAATGGTCAAAGGACTGTGTACAGAAACAAGCGCGGAAATGTTGATCAAACTTTTCTGCCAGTTTGAGGCCGGTTACTATTAAGTGTCTAAGGGGCCGGCAAGATTTGCTGAGGTCCGCGTAGTTGGCCCTGTCAAATTATGCCTGCTAAAAATTTCTGGCCCCTTACTGTTTGTCTGTTAACTTTAGGCGACCCCTTATATGTGCCGATTATATTTCGTATCGTGCAGCTGTATCGCCGACCTTATATACCAAGGCCCCCCGACCATCAGTCTATGGTCACTATTTATAAATGGTTCATCGTGAAAACGAGCTACAAGTAGAAGAAAACGAGGAACTCCAATAGACGACAGTTCAAAACACTTGCCCCGCAGACGTCCTAGGTACACAAGGCTACAGCTGCCACCAGAGTCGTATACATAATTTGAGAGTTGGCCCCCAACCTGAATGACACTCCTACGCCACTACGACGATTTTACTTGTTTATCGCGTAGAGGAATCAAGCACGCGTATACAATTTGCCAACTTCGGGGTTCCGGGAGAAGTCATCTCCGACAATGGGCCACAGTTCACATGCGCAGACTTCCGACGTCAAGCTGATACATTAGGTTTTAGGCATGTTACATCAAGCCCAGGGTACCCATCAAGCCATGGTCAAGCTGAGCGAAGCATACAAACGGCAAAGAAAACAATGAGAAATATGTTTGCCGACGGCCGCTCTCTCCCTGACGTACTGAGAGCACTCAGAATCACCTCAATTGGAGACGGGCTACCATCAACAGCAGAGCTGCTGCAAAGCAGACAATTACGCACCCAAATTTCTGTCAACAGAAAGACACTAGATCCTCATGTATGGCAACAAGAAGAAGTCAGAGACAAGCCGGCAAAGCAACAGTGGTACATGCTTTTCACGAAAGATCCAGGACAGCAGTACTCACTGATTTCAGGAGAAAACTT
Source organism: Corticium candelabrum (assembly GCF_963422355.1). Classification (NCBI taxonomy): domain Eukaryota; kingdom Metazoa; phylum Porifera; class Homoscleromorpha; order Homosclerophorida; family Plakinidae; genus Corticium; species Corticium candelabrum. Next base: position 4,782,927 of record NC_085106.1, read on the forward strand.
TCGCATTCAAAAAGGGGGACTTGGGTGCCAGCGCAAGTAGTTGCACATCACAACACACCTAGGTCATACCTGGTTCGTGTTATGGGAGGACGCATATATAATACGCCGCAATCAGTCGCAAATCAATAGGACAGCAGAGATGCGGAGAATATCAGAACCTGCGACCACAAACAAGACGACTGAACACAAAAGCACACCAGAAACAGAAAACGAAAGCGAACAGACACTCAACCAGACAGCTAAGGATGCTCTAGACAACACAGAGTCAATAACACTACAGGAGGCGCCTAGAGACGTACTACGAACAAGAGGTCACCGCTTAATCTAGAAAAGTCTCCAGAAGACCTGCTTACATAGCTGAAAACTATGTACCATGACGAACTACGTGGGAGGCTAATTATTCCTAGTGTAGTGGTTTGACTACTTCTAGCGTTCTGTTCTGTTGGCTTCATTGCGGTGTATCGTTGTTATTTTAGTGAGTAAACTTTCCTGGAGTGCGGCAAATGGTTTACACACTCAAATGATACTGTTTAGACCTATATACAGGTATATATGTTATATACGGGGTTTGTAGAGGAGATCCGAAGAATGAATAGATCAGTTCAGATCGTCTTGACTACACATTGCGTGGTATACACGTATATGTATATATATATATATATATATATATATATATATATATATATATATATATATATATATACACCGGATTTCTGGTGGCCACGCTGCAAAACTTTCGACTTTGTGATTTGCGAGCGCGGAAAGGGGATAGACAGGAGAAGTCGTCAAGCGGTGGGGCGTTGCAGCTCTTGCTGCTTGCCCTCAACACGTCATGCTAGTCTGTGGGTCTTCCTTTCTGGTGTAAACATTTCTTCTTTACGTACATGGTGTTGTATTCTCTTTGAGGATTCGTCTTTGTGTAACGTCGAGAATCTGTCATACAGCTAGCTACGTTTCTGCTGCGCTATCTATTCTTGTTGTGCTTTACCTTCACGTCGTATTTATCCAGGTCTTGCCTTGTTACAGCAAATGGCAAGACGGCAAATAGATAAGGAGATGCTGCTAAACGGTAATGCCCCCAGCCAGATGGCTGGGTTCCTGTGCACCAAGCAGGAGCTATGGGCCGTGCTAAGCGATCTCCTGGAGCCTGGCCAGGTGCTCGCAGGAGCACCGACTGCGACGCCAACTGTGGTGTGGGCACCCAAAGTCCCACCCGGACCCTAGTGGCTGATGGACTTTGTCGCAGTTGGAGGCCTTTGCCACCCCAGTCGGAGGCCTTTGCCACCCCAGTCAAAGACAAGGTACTCATTTATACTTCTGAGTCGAAAGAGGCAATTTTGTGAGAGTTTGTTGCCCAAGGAAATTATACCATAGCTCGCCATCACTGTGACTTGAACTTGCAACCCTGCAAGGTCCCGGATGTCTCCATTTTTAAACAAGTTCTCCATGTGTCTTCAGTTATGGTGACAGTCGTCGAAACAGTCTTCATCATTAGCATACTTGATACGGCGGTGGTTTTGCTGGTTGCCACTTCGTCATGTGTTTGCCCTTCGCATTACACCGGTTCACTTTGGTTGTCATGGATTTGTCGTTTCTCACACCTTCTAATCCTTCATCTGTTGAGTGTTTTATTAGCCCAATTATATTCCTCTGTTATTATTGAATTGGCGAGTGGTTGTCAAACTTTCTGAGCAGTCTGCACTATCAACCTCTAGTTCAGCGTTAGCTTTGTCAGTTTTGATAGCTATCGTACAATTCCATGTTTGTACTCTGCATCATTCTTTTTTATCCTCTGTGCTTCTGTGAATTTTCATGGTCTCCTGACCAGTCTGCAATATCAACCTCTGGTTCCCCGGTGGCTCTGGCGGCTCTGATATCTACCGCCTGCTGTTCAATGTCTGTCCTTTGCAACATTGCTTGTTATCATTTATAGTTAAGTGAAATTTCATGGTTTCCTGAGTATTCAACCTTTGGTTGGGCGGAGGTGGCTCTGTCAGCTCTGATATCTCCCTGCTGCTTTTCAATGTCTGCACTTTCATCATTTCTTTTCTTCGTCTGCAGCTCTGTCAGGGCCGGATCCAGATGGGGTTCAGGGGGTTTAAGTCCCCTCTTTTCCAACAGGCGTGGTTCAATAATTTCATATAATTTTATTAGAAAAGAGAAAATTAGTAATGCTATAAATAACTGCTACCAGCTCAACCCTCTCTTTCAAAAATTCCTGGATCCGGGCCTGAGTTCTGTGTATTGTCAAGGCTTCTTGAGCAGTCTACATTTCAACGTTCGGTTTGGTGGTGGTTCTGGCAACCTTGATAATTGATGTGTATTCTTTGGTGCCTGTCCGCTATCATGTCATATCTATTACCTTATTGCTAAGTACTGCGCATGACTTTGAATTTGACATTAAAGGTTTGGTTTTGTGTGTTTGCATCTTCTCAGGGAATTCTTTATATTATATTTACAGTATACCCTAAAACCCAACATACCTCCCAAGTCAAGTAGGCAAATCCCAACTAGGAACATCTAAAACTTTAATTGCATACGTGCATGTAACAGAAAGCGCTCTGTGTGTGTATAGCGCTTGAGCAATATCACAGTTATTGCCCAAGCACCGTTTATTGCACTGCGAGTGCGATAAACGGTGAGAGGGCAAGAAATATGATATTGCTCAGGAACAGGAGTGATAACCGACTTAGTTACCGCCCCTAGTAATGGTTTAGCGACAGTTTCATGTCAGAGATGGCTTACTTTTGTAAGCTGCACTTGACTATTACGACTTGTTAGCTTGTTTGTGCAGTTTGTGGTTTGGGTAAAATAGGGCGTACATGTTTGCATAGGATGGCCTGCATGTTTGCATAGCACGTACGTTTGGACGACAAAATTTCAGAGTACGTACTATAGCTATTGTCGCAAGATTTTGTAAACGCGATCTTTATGCTATATTAAAGTGATATTTACCCGACAAATAATGACGTCTACTGATGGTCGGCCTAGCCTTTTTTAGGCGCTAGCCAAATTAGCCAAATTAGTTTCAAATCCTAGTTAACTACAAATACTTTTCTGCAAAACACGTAGCAAACAAGAGCGTCGCTGGACTGGGGAGACTAGCTGCTAGAGTGTAACTTTCAATATGGAACCACATGCACCTGATACTACCTACTGTCTGTTCCCCATAAGCGTGAAGTAGAGGTCACACCAGGTGTGCTCATTAGAGCTCTAAGAGCTGCTCCAGTTGGACCATGTTATACCAATTATCTTAAATGGTTCCAGTTGTTGATCCGTTGGTCTTACAAGATAATTGGATAATAAGCATTGCTCCACCCGTTTGTATTTGATATGCACAAGTATTATCCTTCCATTTCGTTTGCAGGAAAGGCTTAGATAATTTGATAAACAGACATGCCAGACCTAGCGGTTTCTCTAACGATACCGAGATCATCGTGAAAGTCCACTAAACAGCAGACATATTGATGATTTTCAAAGTTCACATTTATGGGGAACAGACAGTAGTGGGGAAGCCGGGTCTAGCTGCCTCCCCATCTAGGCAAGTCCATGCCTAGCGACGGCGCTGCTGTAGCAATCTGATGATATAACAAACGCTCAACAAGTTGTGCCATCTCACTTGAATAGATTATTGCACTGCCCGTTTCATTCCCGCTTTCATCTTTTGTCTCTGCACGCGACCGTTTTTCTGTCCAGTCCATTTGTACGCCTGTACTGCAAGACGGCAGATCGAGTAAATTTACGATATTCTAGCTACACAGAGCTAAGCAAATAGCAACTTTTGCACCAAATATGCAAAAATATTAATTGAATCAGACACACTGTCTCCAAAGAAAGCTGGCAAGAAATCAAGTTTCAGAATTAGCATATTACGTCTTGCTTTTTCGAGTTATAAGGCAAAGCCTTTGTACATATACGTGCAAAAGAAGCTGTAAATTTTACGAGAGATAAACGATCAGTGAATGCAAAGTAGTGTACGTGAAACAATTTTGTGTTAACTAATTAGCTAAATAAACTCCCTATTTTTACGCTGGTGATTAGTCTACATAAAAATGTATGCATATACTTAATTAGTCGTACCAAGGGTGTTGTGTGGCGTATACCTCGTTACGAGTGCTCTTCCAAAACGGATCGTCTGAAACGTACTAAATTCTTCTCACTTTGTTGTTGAGGTGATTTGCAACGTTTCTGAGCAAGTTAGAGAGTTCACGAATGCATGTCTCTAGTTATTTATACATGCAGATAATGGAAGCGCTTTCGCAACGCGTGAGAGACGACAGTCCAGACAGCAAAATGAATGGGGAATCATCGACGTATTACGACGCAAGTGAGACTCGTCGACGTCTCTAGAAGAAACTGTCACTACAACGTCGAGAACTCGCTAGCATGCCTACGGCGAGTTCGATTGGGCTCTTCCAGCCTCTTCCAGAAGAGGCTCCGTGTGCACGCCCTCTTCCAACTTCTACAGTTCTGCCGCTATAGTAGAAAGAGCCAACTCTACCGACTCTGCTGCTGGAGCTGATAGAGGTTGGAAGAGGGGCGTGTCTTCCAGACTCTTCTGGAAGAGGCCGGAACAGCCCATTCGAACGCGCCCCCGTATACATGGCATGCATGCGTGCACGAAATTATAGTTGAAGAATAAGTCCCGCGTGTTTCTTGTGCATGGTGTTTCTGTAATTACGATCTTTTTGTCAGGTGAATCGACGAACGTTGCGATGACAACTGAGTCTGCCATATGTGAGCATGCGTCAACATTACCCAGTTGTGATGACGAACCTTGGGGAGCTATACGAAGGAACTTCGTCTATGTATCTCAACGTCTTCGTTTCAGTTCCAAGTTCCTCAGCTGTCTCTATGAACGAAGTCTCATAACCAGAGATGACTTCCACGTTCTTGGCAGCGAGTCCGTAACTCACGAGGCCAAGGTGTCACTCCTCCTCATTGACCTCCTTCCCAGGAAACCATCTGAAATGTTTCTTACATTATGCGATATATTTCGTGTTGTCGGTCAATCACATGTTGCCCAGAGGCTGGAAATGAATCCTGTAAAAGTGCGAAGTGACTCTCGCCTGTCTCACAAAACCCGTACTGCAGAGTTACGAGAATTACAAAGACAGATAGACGAGCTGCATGGTAGCATCGCTAGAGTGGAAACTGAAAAAAGGGTAGCTGTGAAACGTGCGCATATGATGGTCATACAGGAGAGAACTAGGGCAGACAATGCAAAGGCTAGAGCAGATGCTGCCAACAGAAAAGCTGAAGTTGCAGAAAGTTTAGCACTTGCTGCAAGGAGGCAGAGAGTTGCTGCAGAAGCTGAAGTCCAAGTGGCCAAGAGTGACGCGCAGAAGGCATGGAGGCAGTGTGTTGCTGCAGAAGCTAGAGCGCAACAGGCCGAGATTGCTGCGCAGAAGAAATGGACAAGAAGCAGCGGAATTATGTGGACTAATTTGGCGTTAAAAATAGCAGCAAAACGCGGCGAGCTGGTAAGAACAATTTTATGACTTTTTGCAACGTTCGTATATTGGTTCTTTTAATTAGTTAGTACAGCATGCAATGCATGGTGCTTTCAAACGTTATAGGGTTGGAACTAGAGGAAAAGATTTGAATCAGTCACAGGCTTCAAACTTGAATTCTGTCTTTTCTTTTATTAATTAATGGATAAAAAAACTGATTAGTTATGGGCAATGAAGATGGCATGTGATCTGCTGCAACTCAGCAGTTTATGTTTATAGATTTTTTATACCATCAGCTTTTTGATATCCAATTTGAGGGTAATAGCTCTGAAATTGTTGCCATAAAGTATTGGCATTTGTAACTCTTGTTCTCTAGGCAGCAGCAAGAATGGTGGATTCAGAATTTTGTAGAGGTTTTTCGCTTTTGTAGCAAAGAAATTAATTGATAGTAACTAATTGATAGCAATTAAAGTTAAGTACGTACAGCAAAAGTCAACTGAAAACATGAAGAAACATCGAGTTTGGATGCCTAGGCAGTGTCCTCGCTCATGTGCAACTGAGGACTCGTTACCTATAAACTCATGGAATTGTACTGTAGAGTTTTCCTTGTGCTATGCATCTATTTTTGCTAAGCGTGTGTACTGAAGTTAATGTAATTATAATTAATGTCTGGGTTGTGGAGTGGCATGGTCATTGTTTTATAGTAAAATAATTGACTGTACGCCTTACATGATAATACAAATGTGAAATTTTGCAGTGGCCAATCAATTTGAAATTTCTATTTCAAGGTTGCAATAACAGTCTGCTGTAACTTGTGACTTTAATTGACTGTAATTAGTTCTAGCTCAAAGTGAAATATTATGATCAATTAAACATATTGTGTGTGTGTGTGTGTGTGTGTGTGTGTGTGTGAGTGTGTGTGTGCGTGCGTGTGTGTGTGTGTGTGTGTGTGTGTGTGTGTGTGTGTGTGTGTGTGTGTGTGTGTGTGTGTGACTCTAGGAAGCTGAGGAAATGGAAACGATGGAAAAAGATAAGAGGAAGGAATAAATGAGAGGAAGCAAGTATCAGATCAGACCGACCTACATTGTACTTGATCAACCTGGTTGCACTTTTACAGCTCGAAACAAGGCAGATCCTTTCAATCACCAACGACAGAAACATGTAGCAGCTCAAGATATCCTCTTTTGTTGTCACTGCCACCAAACTTGAAACAACAAGGTTATAGAAATCATACGAAGTTCTGCAATGAAAATCTGAACAGAGTACAGAGGTTACGTTTTGGAGGCAATAAAGTCCTAGGAAGTGATGGCAGAGGATGGATGGATGGATGGATGGATGGATGGATGGATTTTCTATACATATATTTTCAACATATGGCTGCTCTATTACAGGCTAGTTGTCTAACAGTCAACATCGAATACAATCCAATAATTTGTACCAATAATGCAATCTACTAGTTCTAAAAGAGTTCTTAGACAGTGAGGCGAGCCTCACTGACGATGCTGTCAACACAGTCAAGATGTACTGGATGACGCTTCGATGACCTCGTCCCTCTAACACAAAGAATTGCAGATCGTAGTAAAGAAAAACTCAATCTGCATCGTATTGGTGCCATTGTTTGACTGTAGGAAGTGTCCTGTGTGTCTGAGATCAGGCTGGCTAGTTTGTAGAAAGTGTGTGCTTCTCTTCCCATGCTTCCAGTTGACGACAACACCAATGGAGTGAAGCTACTTCCTTCGACCTCTCTGACTCTCTCACCATAGGTTCTCTGCTTCTAGTTCATGGTTCCGGAAGATTTGGAGTAAGGTCATCTCCTAGTAACTTTGCGCGTTGGGGTAAAACACCATAATATTGAAAAATGCGCATTCACCACGACGCCATACACCTCTTGCCGAAAAATCCATGGGAGGGTAGCAGCCGAAGCTGCTCACGTCAACTCTAACCTCCTCTTGTCTTTGTCTTCACTTGTCTTTGTCTTCACTGCACTCACAAGAATAGAAAGGCAACTCATCCAACATCCAGAATCTGTCTGTCTGTCTGTCTGTCTGTCTGTCTGTCTGTCTGTCTGTCTGTCTTTCTGTCTGTCTGTCTGTCTGTCTGTCTGTCAAATACATATATTTTTCAAATCCAAAGAAATTTCCATCAAGAGCTTAAAAGCTAATCTCCAAGTAAAGTTCCTCTTAATCAACAACAAACTGTCTGTCTGTCTGTCTGTCAAATATTTATTTTTTATGCAAGACGTTATGCTAAAAATCAATAAATTTTAAGGACACCTAAATATTATATAAAAATTTATACAAATTATAACATGTTTATTTGTAGGCGACTGGACGGTATGTGTTTGTGTGTTAATGAGAGGAACAATTACATCCCTAGTTTTTGATTGGTGGGTGTGTTGGTGGGTGGGAGATTGGTTGGACGGGTTCGAGAATGAGATGGCAGACCAGTTGATCAGATGTGTTGCTTAGTGTGTGGCTGAGTTTGTTTGTTTGTTTGTGTATTATAATATGTTGTGTTTATGTGTGTGTGTGTGGTTGTGGGAAGAGTGATCAGGAGCATTTTATGGGTGGTTACATGAGCCAGTGTGTGAGTTGTCGGGTTGTCACTATATCATGAGTCAGGTGCTGGGCTGTGGATGATTTGATGGGTTTGTGGGTAGGTCATACAGAAGGTCAATCAATGGGTCAGTGAGTTGATTACTGCATCATTAGGTGTGTTGGTGGGTAAGTCAAGGTGTGTTTTTGGTATGACTTTGCAAATAGATCAAGATCTACTTGGAGAGAGCATTGCTATATATGCCTGCATTCCTTCAGTCTAGTCAACTGTTATATGGCAATGTTGATTTACAAACTGTTGTCTGTCGTGACTGGCTCAGATGTTCAGACTCATTAGGGATCTCAAGAGACACAAATGCATGGCTGAAAGACAGAAACCTGCACTTCTGTAAACTGGAGTCATTGAATGCCAGACCTGTAAGAGATATTTTAGAATCAATGGAGGCTATTCAGTACACAAATGAATGGGAAACCTTTTTGTCACTTTGTCTTTGTCCCTACTGAAGGGGTAGTGTGTCTGTTTAGACGAAAGCAATACAGGAGGAGGAGGAGGGTTTGTGTGTGTTGTGCTGTAGCTCAATTGGTTAGAGAGTCATTCTATGGAATGAGTATATCTATTCGTGACTTTGCAGGGTTGCAAGTTCAAGTTACAGTAATGACAAGCTTTGGCATGGACACTTACACACAATTGCCTCTCTGGACTCAGAATTATAAATGAGTACCTGGTCATTGACTTAGTGTGGGTAAGACCACTGACTTGGCAGTAACATCATGCAGAGGGATATTCAGCCTTGATATCCAGCCCCATCGCTGTGCCATAGTGACTCTGGCCAAGCTCCCTTGGAATTGTCAGCACTAGCCCTAAATTTCCATCTAGCGCTCGGAGGCCCTGTCTCTAGAGACAAGGGAGCTATCTTCATAGCTGGCCTTAAGGTTGACTTTGATGTGAACAGCGTAACATTTGTCAGGGTGTGTGTGTGTGTGTGTGTGTGTGTGTGTGTGTGTGTGTGTGTGTGTGTGTGTGTGTGTGTGTGTGCACGTGCATGTGTGTTCTTGAGTGTGTGTGTGTGTGTGTGTGTGTGTGTGTGTGTGTGTGTGTGTGTGCACGTGCATGTGTGTTCTTGAGTGTGTGTGTGTGTGTGTGTGTGTGCGCGTTTGTAATTTAATTAATTTTATTGTATGTTTAGGTCAAAACCCAACCACCGTCGTCATTGCCTGCCAACTGTAAGTAAAAAGAGAAACATTTATTAGTACAGCTACTGAGTAGTTGTGTTTGTAACTTACTAACACTAAACATATCACAGGCTTGTAGGCTGCTTTATGAACGGGAGGGTTCAACTCGTGCCAGCCTAGTGTTGCAGCCCGCTCTTACAGACACACTCCGTAGAAGGAAGCCAATGTGTGTCACTAACGTGCGTTAGTTCATTCAGCTTGACGTAGCTTGCATTTAGACTTGAGCCAGTCTCTCCCCGCCTTCGTCATTCCCTGGATTGTAAATCCTCGCAATCCGGGAATGACGAAGGCGGGGAAAGACTGGCTCCCAATCCGGGAATGACGAAGACGGGGAGAGACTGGCTCGAGTCTAGCTCGCTTTAGCTCACGTTTGCAACGGACAGAAGCCAAGCTGCTCGGGTTTTTTCTCTATGGCTTTACAACTGTCATATTGAGAATGCGTAGGACATATACAAGACGTCGTAGGTCTATCGCCAGGTGACTGTTCCGCACATGCAGCAACAGAGTTCAATCGCTAAACGTCTTGCTCATCTTGGTCGCTCCGTCTTGCTCCACGCTATTTGTGGCATTTTTGCGCAGAAGTATGACGTCAAAAATGGTTTCGGCCACGCGAGAGTACCAAATGAGCATGCGCGGCCCATTTTCTAGCACGCTATGCATTTACACGATGTATTTGACCCGAGCCAGCCCGCGCTGGCACGTGCTGGCGCACGCTGGCACGGCTAGAAACAGCGAGTCAAGCTGGCACGGCTCGGCCCGCTTTACAAGACGATTACAAACCAAGCTGATCCTTAGCCTTGGCCTTCCAGACCCGTGTAGTGCCGATTCAAAATCGTCTTCCACGAATCGGCACTACACGGGTCTGGGAGGCTGAGGCTAGCTGACCCGAGTCAGCATACCTAATCGATATGTAACTATATGTATAGACATGTGTAATTTCTTAGGAGCTCTGTATATTTTCCTTTTGTCATTGTATATTTACCCTGTTATAAACAGGGTGTCTGGTGGATTCGCCACTATTGCGGAAGACTCCCCTGTCTAAATATAAACCAGTTCAGTTTGGTTCAGTTCAGTTCAGTTCAGCATGGGCTGGCCTGCTTACAAGTAAGTGCTCATGTAAACGGGGTAGTAGGCTCACAAGCCAAGCCAATGTATTTGTTTAGCCCCAGAACATTGGCGTGATAGACTGCAGTCCTTATCAACATATCAACTTCTCTATTGGTAGTTACACATAAGGAACAATTACACAAAATATAGTAGAAGCTGTTTGTGCAGCTCAGGCAGCATTAATCGCTATCACACATTTACTTATAAGAAATTTTTCCACGCAGCACAAATACATGCCCATCTACACGCACGGTCATCTACACTTTGTTTATCATGTTACTCAGTGTGTACCTCGCTTTTGTCACATGCTGCTGACCCATTTATTGGAGTTCCCATGAAGTCTTTCATCTAATGGCTTCACATTTCCTCTGTCCAACAGTCTGCATTGACTTGCACCAACTGTCCTACCATCTACTTAACATTCAACTACTTCATCGCATGGAGGGAGCTCTAGTCATGCAGCAATGAAAAGCACAAGAGAATGTGATACAAGGCTATATAGAATATTACATGTATATGGAAGCTCATCTAGACATGTCAGTGCAATCTTACAGAAAACTATTTGGAGTAAAACAGGAAGCTGGCCGGATCACAGTCTCCGTGCAGTCACTGCAGCCGCTGTACTGCTACACTGAGTCACTTTGCTACATTTTTCAATTTTATTCAGCTGTTCATGTGTGTGTGTGTGTGTGTGTGTGTGTGTGTGTGTGTGTGTGTGTGTGTGTGTGTGTGTGTGTGTGTGTGTGTGTGTGTGTGTGTGTGTGTGTGTGTGTGTGTATTAAAGTTACCAAATTCTACAAAAACTGCATGAGCACAAAGAACTGCAAGTTGACTTGAAATGAAATGGGTCTTGACTTGATCATCCTTAAATGTGGCATTGAGTTGAACCCACTCAATCTTCTAGTCTACAAGCCTGCATCTGATAGTATAGCATTTAAAGCCATTTTTGAACTTACAAACGTATGCTAATGTGGGAGAGTAAAGGTATTATATGCTATATGGAATGATGGTAGCAGAACTTAGTTTTACATGCACACTATAGCAGATGGTATTGCAAGGTTGGCACACCCCCGTGCTGACAGAAGAATTCTGGTACTTAATTTCTTTGTACTAACACTTTTGGAACCTTTAAAACATTTTGGATTTGACCTTGTAATCATCAGTCTTTCAACAGCCGTGCTCAGGTCTCCAATCTTTCACTGCTCCTATTGATACTACGTAGACGATTTTATTTAGAGGAATGAACTAGTCAAGGATTACAACAATACAGCACTGTTGTTTCTGTGACAGTAGACACAAGTTGTCAAGACAGGCAAACGTGGCTGCATAGCAGGTCTTTTTGCTCCAGGAGACTGCAACTGGCTTTGAGTACTTCTTGTTACTTGTACGTAATATTGATTTGGTTATGTCAGTATGGATTCTTATTTGTCAAATAGTAAACAATTAGAATAGAAAATTCAGTGTCTTGTTTGCCACAGCCCAGACTTTGCCGTTGCCATCAAATGGTGTGGCTGTACAAAACAGTGAAATCAGGATTTCACTTTCACTTTAGTTCATCAAGGCATGTCTGGCTGGAGTGGAGAATATTAACCAGTTAAACAGCAACTACAGAAAACAACCAGTCAGTTTAAGAGATTTCTTATGTGACTACAATGCTGACAACCTCAATTGAGAAGATAGTGCAGTAGCAGCTTCCAGTGGAATAGAATACAGAAAGCAAGAAGATTGTTTGGGAGACTGATCTTGTTAGTGAGATATCAAACAGGAAATCAGGTCTGCAGAGTCTCTAGGATGCATTGCTATACATTGAGAGAGACTTCAGGATTTCTAAAGATGTTGTTTTATCAGTTCACGATATGACCAAATGAGATCTTATGTAATGTATTTAATTAAGTAATAACTGAAAGTAATAATGGTTTAAGTGTTTGGATGAGCATTGATGTTATTTCCCTGGGCACGGAACTTGCACACAATTGCGTATCTCATTGTTTATTCAGGAGTTGAGTACGTACAATGTGCAATGCAATGGTACATTGTCATTGACTGGGGTTGACAATATCACTGATTCTGGCCATCCCATTGCAACATCCATGTTAATGAGATCAGGACTTTAGATAACTTTAAAGTACGCTTTAGATAACGACCATAGCATTATACACACATATTCTATTAGTAACAATAACTAGCTTTGTTATATGTAGTACAATTTATTGAAATCACCAGGTTTCTTCAGTGGTAGTAGTAGTAGTAGTACTTAAACGATCGAGTCAACGATCAACTCCAATTGATGGCTCCATATGCATATCAAGAGTGATGTCAAGGAAGCCTTGTGTCACAGCAACAGTCACGAAACGAGGAGCAGTTGAATCGTTCAGACAGCTCGGTTATGCCTCAGTGGAAATGAAACGCAAGAAAGTCATACGCTGAAGCTCTCCGTAGTAATCATTCGTCAACCCGCTCATCATCGTCGAATTTATCGTAGTCTCCGTATAATACACTTAAGGCCAATGAGTGTAGTGACGTCACTGTGCAGGAAAATGCAACTACTCAGCAATTTAATTAATATGCTACCAAATGAAGTGTCACATTCAGAGTCATTTATCACACAAGCTTATTGCAATTCAACATCCAGCAATGTTGGTAACCATCTTCCTCCCTACAAACAGATTGACAGTGTTGACTTTTGTTGGGGATCTCGATCTGGGCTTGATTTCAAGCAAATGGTAGATAGAGCATACTCTGAGGTGGTACACTGGAAATGAAATCTTTTCAAGCTGCCTCATGGTGCTTTGAGAAGGCAAATTGTATCTGAAATGGCCAGTCTGTTTCAAGGATGTGCTGACGCTTCAAATATAGAAAGTATTGCCATCACATCCCTATGATTATGCCTCACTTATTGCTACAAAAATCTGTTGGGAGATTGAGTGCTCATAAGAAATTACAGTGCCTTTCACGTCGCTTGTCTGCATGGAAGAACGATGACATTGACAGTCTGCTAACTGAAGGTAGAGCTATTCAGCAATGATTGTGTTTCAAGGGAGCACCTAGACATTCATCAGAGAGTGCACTGTCATGACAATTTGTTTAATGCATGAACAACCATAATTAATGTAAAGGCTGCACAACGAATTTTGTCTGGTGAGATCAACTGTGGCTTGCTATCACTAGATGAATCCATCAGTGACGGTGACGTATCTCACAAATCAGTTAGAGACATATTGAAAGAGAAACACTCTGACCCAGGCCCTTAGTATGATAAAGCCATTCTAGACCTGAAATTTCAACCTTGTGAAGTCCATTCCATTCTGTTTGATGAGATAGATGGTTTACTAATACGAGAAAGGGTTCTGAAATGCAGTGGAGCACTAGGAGCATCAGGACTTGATGCTTCTGATTGAAGGAGACTATGTACCTTGTTTCAGAACAAATTGTTTCATTTATGTAACTCTTTAGCTTGATTGGCTCGCAAAATCTCTACTGAATTTATTGACCCTAGTGGGATTGCTCTCTTGGTTGCTTGTTGATTAATTGCCCTTGACAAAAATCCTGCAGTCAGTCCAATAGGTGTCTGTGAAACTATAAGAAGAATCATTAGCAAGGCCATACTTAGTGTCGTGAAGAATGATCTCTTGACAGTTGCTGGAGTACTACAACTTTGTGCAGGTCAAGATGCTAGTTGTGAGGCTGTTGTTCATTCCATGCATGCCATATTTGATCATCCCAAAACGGAAGCTGTTCTTCTTGTTAATGCAATGGATGCATTTAACAACCTCAACCGTCACGTGGCATTTAGAAATATATCCATGAATTGTCCTGCAATTTTCTCAACGCTTACCAACACATACAGACTGCCTGCCAAATTGTTCATTTGAGGAGAAGTTTTGCTATCCATGGAAGGTACAACACAAGGGGATCCTCTAACGATGACCATGTGTACTTTAACTGCCATGCAGGCCTCTTCTCACAAAGTACAAACAAGGGATGCAAAGCAAGTTTTTGGTATGCTGATGATACAGTTGCAGGAGGTCAACTTAAATCATTGAGGCAATGGTGGAACAAACTTACTGACTTTGGCTCCATATTTGGATACTTTCCAAACACGAATAAATCATGGCTTGTAGTGAAACATGGATTCTTGGACACAGCAAAACATCTTTTTGATAACAGAAACATCAACATCACAAGAGAAGGCAGAAAGTACCTTGGAGCAGCATTGAGAAACAAGAATTTTGCAAAGGATTTCTCAAACAAAATGTTATAGAATGGAATCAGAGATTGAAACATTGGCTAAGATCACACAATCTCAACCGAAAGCTGCGCACGCTGCTTTGACACATGGCGTTATCAGAAGATGGGTTTATGCCATGAGTACCAATGAATATACAACTGAACCTCTGCTTTCTCTAGAAATGCAGACCCAAAAAGAATTGATTTCTGCTATCACTGGAAGACATCCTGCAGGAGAAGTGGAAGAATTAAGGCTTTTAGAACTACCACCCCAACACGAGGACTTGAAACACTCAATCCTGTCAACATGAAGTCTGAATATATGCATTTCAAAAACAGTTTCTACATGACTTGTCAACTTGATCATCTAGCAACAGGTAGAATTGGGCAACGTCCCTCATGGTAGTTCAAGCTGGCTGACAACACTTCCCTGAGAACAACAAGGATTTTGTTTGCACGTACCAATCGGCATTTAGAGACACCCTGTATGCTTGAGATGTGGTTTGCGACCAATGAATCTACCTGATGATTGTCCTTATGGAGCTCCCTTCACAGTTGATCATTATCTGTCGTGGTCTACTGGAGGGTATTCAACAATTCAACATAATGAAGTTCTGGATATATTCCATTACATGTTAACTGATGTGTGCTATGATGTTCAACGAGAACGGTTACTACAGCCTCTCAACTGTGAGAAATTTACAAGAAAGATTTGTACAACAGATGATGAGGCTCCGTTGGACATTGTTGTGAACAGATTCAGTGGTGGACGATTCAAACGTACCTATTATGACGTGAGGATTTTTAATTCAATCACAACCTCTTACAGCAGGAACAAAATTGCATCTTGTTACAGAAATCAGGAACAAGGCAAGAAACGGAAATATGAGGAATGGGTTGTGGCAGTTGAACTAGCTTCTTTCATGCCAATCATACTGTCATGCACAGGTGGATGTAGAAAGATCACTACAGCATTCCTGAAGAGATTAGCTTCCTTACTATCTCACAATAAAACACACCACACAGCCAAACACTCAACTGGATTCTCTGCCACCTTAACTTTGCCTTTCTACAAGCATGCATCTTGTCTCTCAGAGGATCTAGAGTGAAGTTCGGAGGCTCAACAAATGGCAACATTCTACTTGCAGTTAAGAGCAGAAGGACGCTTTAGATAACTGCCTTAGTATTATACACACATATTCTATTAGTAACAACAACTAGCTTCATTGTTATATAAGCTCACCATCTATATAATGACACAGGAATTTAAATAACGACAGAAGGCCACCATTACCTAGACGCAGCCCTAGGAGGAAAAAAAGTTTGCGACAACTTCCTTGAGAGCAAAGTAGAATTGTGGAAACAAGCAATAGAACTGTTGTCACTGATAGGTGAAACACAACCACAAGCTGCATTTGCAGCCTTTACTCATTGGGTTATTGGACGATGGACATACATATCCAGATGCAATGACCATTAGTCTCAATTCATCAATCCTTTGAATAACACAATTGATTCTAAATTCATCACCACACATTCTAAACGCTCGTTTTACTAAACTAAACAAGTAATCTAATGAGAAGCCTCGTTGCTCTTCCTACACGCTTGTGTGGTCTCGGTATAATCGAACCAGCATTTCTTGACGAAGAATACAAAAAACTCACTGAGAGTTACACAACCTTTGATCAATCACATAGTACAGAAAAATCATGAGTTGGTAGATGTATGTGAACAGCAACAGTCAATCAAGTATTCAGTTAAACGTCTAAAAGAGCATGAGACAAAACTGGATGCAGAAATACTAACAATTAGACATAAGAGCTGCGAGACGTTTTAGCTGGCATGATGTCAGATGTCTGCTGTGATGTTCATACTGAACCCACTTTTCAGCCTCTAAATGGAGAGGTACTGCCAAAGGAAACAATCACTAGGAATGACGAATTACGCCTGGACATTTCTGCTTATAGTTTCTATCAAAGTAGTTTCCAAAAAACCTACTTTGACGTGCGTGTTTTCAATCCCACTGCAGAGTCAATACTGTGACATCTAGTATCACATCATTTTATTGAAAACAAGAACAGGATAAAAGTGGAAATATGAAGATCGATTACAGCGAGTGGAAATGGCTTCCTTTACACCTCTTATCTTTGCATATAATTGTGGAGCAAGCAAATTGACAACTACCTGCTTTAAGAAATTAGCATCTCTCCTTTCAGAAAAACGGACATTCCATTCTGTCTAGCAATTGTCTGGATAAGGTGCAGAGTAGTGTTTGCCAGGCTGTAGGTCTATCAGAAAAGCGTTGTATTCATTTGGTAGCTTACTTTCTGTGTGCGCAGAGAGTCAGCTTTACAAGTAGTCTAGATGTATGTTTTGATTAAACTTTTAATCAACGGATGACTGTTTTTGTGTTGGTGGGTACAGTATTATTGTTATTAATGTATAATATGTTATAGAGTATTTAGCTTGTTGCAATGTATCATAGTATGATCCATTCAAGTACACCATTTCAGTAGTAGCAGTAGGAAATGCCCAGTTCTTCCCAAGCACATTGCCATGCCTTGGCGAACCTTTCAGATCAGACTGAGCCTGTCCATGACATACTCTTTTGAGCCATAGATGGTTCAATTATTCGGAAGATAGCAATTTGTTCTTCTGGATCAGTTGGTCCATCAGGAATGGAGGCTGCTATGTTGAAGCGTCTCTGCAACAGTTTTAGGGGCTCTTCCAATCTTTTGTTTGATGCTCTTGCTTCATTTGCAAAGCGTTTATCGTCTGAATGTGTACATTCAAAGGGAGTTGCTGCCTTCTTTGCTTGTCGTTTAATATCACTGAACAAGAATCCAGGCGTCCAACCCATTGGTGTCTGTAAAATCATAATATTCGCAGAACTATTGGAAAGGCCATCTTATCAGTAGTAGGAGGTGATATTCAGTCAGTAACAGGAGCAATACAACTTTGTGCTGGACAACTAGGAGGTTGTGAAGCAGCCATACATGCAATGCAGAAAATCTACGATGATGAGGATGCTGATATCATTCTTTAGTTGATGCTACAAACGCTTTCAACAGCCTAAACAGCAGCCTTACATAACATCTCTAGTTCCTGCCTTGCAATGCTTGTCAATTGCTACTGCCAACCATCTTTGCTCTTTATTGGAGGTGAAACAATTTTATTTCAAGAAGGAACTACTCAGGGAGATCCCTTCGCAATGGCCATGTATGCTCTGGCCACTGTGCCACTCATAAAAATACAAACAGATGGCAGTCGACAAGTCTAGTATGCTGATGATGCTGCAGTTGAAAGAAATATAAACTCTACCTTTGAATGGTAGAAGCAATTATAGAAATTTGGGTAGGAATTTGTTCCTTTCCTAATGCCAAGAAGTTCTTGTTGCTTGTTAAACCTCATTTTGAAGACCAGGCTTGTGATATTTTTGGAACACAAACATCAACATCACAACCCCTGGTCGATGTTACCTCGGAGCTCTACTGGGATCCGTCAAAGCTTCCAACAAACAAAAGTCAACTATTGGATTGACCACATTGAAAAGCTTGTGTTAATCGCCAAGTCTCAGCCACAGGTTGCCTACTCTGCGCTAATCCATGGACTTCAAGGTAAATGGACTTATGCTCTCAGGTCAAGCCAATTCACCTCTGAGACATTAGAACCATTGGAAGCAAGCATCAGAAACACACTCATTTGGGCTCTCACCGTTTGCAGCAGTTCAAGAGGTGATATCAGACACCTGATGGCCTTTTCTGCCCGACTTGGCGGACTTGCAATACCAAACCCTACATCAGTGGTGACAGAGTTTTCATAATTTAAAGATATAACTGAATTTGGTTAAATTGGAATTCAAAGGTATCCAAATATCTTGTGGATAAAAATTGTATTCCTAATAGCAACAGCCATGTAGCAACAGCAGTAGACAAAGAGACCAAACATCAAACAAGACAACATTTATTTCATTCATCATAATCCTGTCACTGGTGTGCCACAACACTAATAGGTGTTTTGATACTGTTGGGTTGAGTTAATTATGAAGTAAGGATTGAAATCGATTGTATGCAAACCCTTTATATTGAATTTTAGGATAAAAATTCAAAGAATTCAATGCAATAGGAATTCAACGATATCTGCACCGCTTGTTGAGCACATTCTTCGGCAGCAGTTCGACCTATTTGATGTCAGTCACCAAGAAAATTCGATAAAGACGAACAATCAAAGATTGAAACTACATGCAACCAAAACAAAAGCTGACATACTGCTGAATGATTTACCTTCAAATCAGAAAAGATCCGATGAACTTGCTCAAGAAAATGTGCATCCAGTTTGTTGACTGTACTTCCTTTAGTCGAACAGGGGTTCTTCCTCAATAAATCTGCTTTTCAAGATGCAATTCATCTCAGGAATAGATGGCGTCTTCAACGTCTGAGTGAGCGCTGTTCTTGTGCTGCTTCCTTTACTGTTGATCTTTCTGTGAATTGC
The DNA here is from genome assembly GCF_963422355.1 of Corticium candelabrum. Classification (NCBI taxonomy): domain Eukaryota; kingdom Metazoa; phylum Porifera; class Homoscleromorpha; order Homosclerophorida; family Plakinidae; genus Corticium; species Corticium candelabrum. The sequence continues at coordinate 4,801,993 of NC_085106.1, forward strand.
CATAAAGGTGGATTTATCTCAATGCGACACAATGAAGTTCAAGACTTCTTTGGACAATTATTGGATGAAATCAGGTATGATGTCTTGAGCTCACTGTACAGCCTTTGACCTGAGAAACTATGTCTGGTTGCTCCTCTATCAAAGAAGACGAGGCATGATTAGACATAGTAGCCTTTGGAGTAGGAGGTGGATGGTTTGAAAAAACTTTCTTTGATGTTCTTTTATTCAACCCAAACTCTCTAACATACCAGTCATTGTCACTAGAATCATGCTAACGACGACATGAGCAAGAGAAGTGACGCAAGGATGAACAACGAGTCACAAGAATAGAACATGCCTCCTTTACTCCATTTGTTTTATGTTGTACTGGAGGAAGAAGTAAAACCATAAATGTCTACTTTCTTGAAGAGACTTACTTCGTTGCTGGTTGGCAAAAGAGACACATCTTATGGGTCTTCTATTCACTGCATCAGATGTCTATTTGGCTTCTCACTTATCAGAGCAGCAGTTACCTGTCTTAGACGATGTTGTGCAAGACAATTCAGCAACAGCATCAAGGGTAGCATTGCAGTAGCTATTGCTGAGGGCTGCTTGTCGGTCTCTTAAGTAGCAGTAGTAAATACGCAATGTCTTTCAGTAGTAAGAATTTGATTGCTGCTTTAATTGTTAGCTGTACATTGCTGTCAACATATACTTAACTTAGTGCTGTATTTTTCAAATACACCATGTCTTCCAGTATGTGTGTGTGTGTGTGTGTGTGTGTGTGTGTGTGTGTGTGTGTGTTTGTGTGTGTGTGTGTGTGTGTGTGTGTGTGTTTGTGTGTGTGTGTGTGTGTGTGTGTTTTTGGGTGTGTGCATGTCTAGAATATACAGTTGAAGTTTATTATTGTAAGCGTGTGTTCTACTATCGTACCATTCGAATGACTGTTTTCTTATTTAATTTCAATAATCTGGTCATCAAACGAAATGATATTGTTGTAGCTTCAACTCCTTCTGTTGTTGACCGTTTGGGTCCTGAAGGAAAAGCTGATTTTGATCAAGAATGCAAAAAAGGCAAAGTGCCAGGCAACACGGTGTTCATTGACTGTATGGGGGAGGAAGATGCGGGCAAGTCATGCCTGGAAGCTTCAATGACAGACAAACCATTTGTTGAAGTTCGGGAGAGCACGGAGGGAGTGAAGGTGAAGATGATGATCTCACAAGCAATTGGACATGGCACCGACTGGAAGGAATTGAAAAGTGAAGAGGAGAGACAAGCGCATCTCAGCAAGCTGTTTGCAAGAGAATTTGTTGTTTATGACAAGGAACAACAGTCCAGCACAGCAAAACGAGACGAGCAAGAGCAGAGCCCACAAGCAAGTTCTACAGAATCTGATTTGAAGGCAAACGTGAATGCAAAAGCAAGCGGTTTGAAGTCAACGTATGCTGAAGCTAGGAGTCATCCAGTAGGATACAAGGATTTCAAACTTGCTAAAGAAATTGATCGAAATGTACATGTGGCCATTAATCTCATAGAGAAGAATAAGGAGGAGATGCGCAATGTTCAAGAAATGATCAATGTGACGATGATGGACAGAGAAGATCAAGATCTATTCCTCTCCACACATGCTGCACTTATGGCTGATAATGAGTATCAATGTACAGCTTGTTTTGTGGTTATCGATGGTTCCAAGCCACTAGATGAGAAGGTGACCACATCCAAGTTTCGTCTTGCAGATGGAACTTTTATTGAGAAACCACGAGATGTTGCTACCACAAGAGCCGATGTCATACGCCACTGCTTCTCTGCCCTCTCTGCTGCCTTTCCTGCTGGCAGAAGACGCAATAAATTTTTTGGCAAGGGGCGTGTCAAAAGGGCACCAGCAACATTCATGTTTGCTTCTAGAAAAGATAAAGCAAAAACTAAAAGTTTTATGGCAAGACAGGAGCAAATTGTGCAAGAAATCATCGCTGAAGAGAATTTTGGTGATCACATTGTGCCCTTTAGTGATGATCAGGTGCTGTTCCATGTTGACAACACAAAGTCAGGAACAGGCAATCCCGATCCAACGATCGTCCTCGTCAAGAAAATGATCGTTGAAATGGCTCGTGAATACTGGGATGAAGAAGAGAAGATTGCATTACCATGGGCCATGCTAGATAAGGGTCTGGGTCTGTTGAGAACGAGAAAGCACAAAGTTCTTGATCTACAGGACGTCTGCCAATTAGCTGCAAGTGTGTGTGATATCTCATTAGATGAGGAATGCAGACAAGCACTGCGATATCTTCGCAGCCATGGAAGCATTGCATTCTATCACAGTGTTGTCGGGCTCAATAAGAAGGTGCTTCCCTACATTCAGTTGGTTGCTGATGTGTTCGCCATTTTTGTCACAGTCGTGGATCAAGCAAGAAGTCTTCCTGAGACGTGGAATGATGTCAAGAAGCTTCACCAAGAAGGGATTATGTCATGGAATCTTGCCAAGTTTCTGATGAAGAAGGCAGGAGTAGAAGAAGCAAACTATGCTGTCATCCTTATTCTTCTGCAGCTGTTTAATATCATTTCAGGAGCATACTTGGCCTCTCGTTCAATTGCTCCAGATGTCAACGTCCAACAAGGTCAGAACTTTTTGGTCCCATCTATGGTCACCAAAGAAATTATCAAGACCCCCGTTGCCTACCAATCAGCATTGTGCTCTTGTACATCTTCTCCATCTTTGTTCTTTATTCCCAGAGGTTTCAATGCTTTTCTCAAGCCTCTATTTTACCGTCTTGTGACCCGCATGGTCAGCAAGCACACAAAAAGCCCACAGCTTAGCAGAAACCAGGTGATACTTCATCTTCACAAGGATGTGGATCTGGAGTTGGTCTACACTGTGAAGGCTGTCATTGCTACCGTCTACTGTCCATCGATTCGCAGAAAACTACCTGCATATGAAGAGCTTTGTCCATTGTGTGATGTTGTGCGAGTGACTCTAATAGAACAACTGACACATGCGAAGGCACGAGGAATGGATGGCTTTCAGTTTGAGTTCTGTTTTCATGGTGCTGCTGCTGAAGCTCCAGACGAATATGATCCAAACCGACTGGCTTCATTGGATGAATATCCATTGTGTGATGTTGTGCGAGTGACTCTAATAGAACAACTGACACATGCGAAGGCACGAGGAATGGATGGCTTTCAGTTTGAGTTCTGTTTTCATGGTGCTGCTGCTGAAGCTCCAGACGAATATGATCCAAACCGACTGGCTTCATTGGATGAATATCCACAAGATGATATTCTGCTGGACAAAGAGCATGAAAACATTGATCCTCCTGCTAAACTTGATTTGTGGTTTTATGACACGTCTACTAGTCATACTGTTGAAGGTATATCACATACAGCAGTATAATCAATTTACTATTGTCTTATTATTGTATTTGTCTTTTACAGTTGCTGCTGACAGTGTTTATAATCCAGATGTGATTCTGTCTGCTGTATTACAGCAGGGTCATGATCGTTGGCTCTCTATTGGTTTGAAGTTGGCATTTACAATGAGCAAAGTCAACGAGAATACAAATGTTTTCTCTCTTGGTGCTGACAAGTTGAAGGCTTTGTTTGAAGCAAGAGCACAAGAAGTAGGACGAGATGAAGCAGCCAAACAACTTCTAGCAGCATGTCATTGTATTCCCCAGCCAATCATTATGGCAGTAAAGGATCAACTGGCAGGTGAGCACCTAAGTTGTAATAATTAGCTTTTTATGAAGTGAGTTTGTAGTGTTTGTATTGTATATACTGTGCTACAGTGTAGTATTGTAATGAAATTGAATAAAACTTTGATCAAACTGAATACTGTATTCCCTTGACAATTATTTTTAGGTACTTTTTGTCAGGAAATTAATGGAAAGAGAGAGTTATCCAAGAGAGGGAATTATTATAAAGGGAAAGTATTTTTAGACATATTGATAGTATGATCTTCACAAAGTATCTAGTAAGTATCTGAGGTGAATATCCTGTATATTGCAATAAAAGAATGAAGAAGACATCTTTCACACATTATTCATGATTATAGTTTCCTGTTATATTCACTGAATATGTTAGTAATATTTTCTTGAACTGGTGAGGTTACATCTTGTTTGCAAATTCAAATAGAAATAATTTAAGATATCAACACAGTTTCATATAGTTGATATAGTTTCATTGATTAGAAATTTGTTTACTAATTGCCATTGATTTCTTTAGTTTCAGGTGTTTCAGTAGCACGTCATCCAAAATCTGTTTCTGCAGAAATGCAAAAGAGGGCTGACTGCAAATTGAGTGAAAGACGTCTGGTTGATGTAGCTCGTGAGATTTCTGGTTATTGGAAGGAATTTGCAGCACTTCTTGCTCCAAACATGTTTACCTCATTAACAGTCAGTGTAATAGAACAGCAATACAGATTTTCATTGTTTGGGCAAGCTCATCGAATGCTGGGTGATTGGACCGATGATCTAGACAGAGGAGCTACATGTCGTTTAATTATTAAAACATTCGTGAGAATGGACAAGAATTCTCAAGCAAACTCCTTATTTGGTGCAGACTTGGTAGATTATGTAAACGGTCATGCAGTAGACAACGTGTGCCTGCCAAGACATCAAAGTGTTTTTTGATTTGAAGCTTGTCGCTACAGAAGTTTATACAGTATAGTTACCGCATGCACGTCTTGAATAAAGATATCAAACTTGTAATTGAGCTGTGATGACATTATAACTCAAATGTGATCATGACACAACGTCAAGACAGACAGAGTTACCTATATATAGATAGTGATTCACGTGAATATCCAACTTACTAGAGCAGTAGAGTAAACACAACTAAACTTCTGTAAGTCACCAGGAGTGAGTTTGATTGGCCTTCTATTTCCTGCTCTAGTAGCCATGACTAGGATGTTGTCAACTTGTGATTTGTACAACACATTGGATGGTCTTAAAATTTAGAGACAGTCAGCATTATGATTGTCTATGCCTTCCACATGCCCTTCCCATTTCCATCCTATTAAGTTAAAAGTTGAAAACTAGATTCTGCATAAGTTGCAAGCTAGGGCTGCAGCATGCATGCGTGAGTGAAAAACTTACATGCAACCTGTAGATCGAAGCAATAAGAAATATTTGGTTCATTATTAGTTGTTCCAACAGAGCGAACCCACAAGACAAGAAGTGTCATGCCGCGCGAGGGAAATGTCTGGTGAGGTTCCTTTGATCTTGTGAATTATTTTTTTGCGCTCGGTTGGGGCACATCCCGGATGTCAAATCCGGACTTGCACGTGCATGGTGGATAATTCACGTGCACGCATGCGTGAATCATGATTAAGTGTGTTGCTAGGCTAACAGGTTGTATTACTTGCGCTTTCTCTGCGAGCAGTTATGTTAGTGGGCGAGCCGCAGTCGTTATAGAAAAGAGAGCCCTAATCCTTGGAATGGTGGTTGCTACACGCCGTGTTCTTTGCAGAAATCGACTTTCTCGAGTAACTGTTTGCTCCAGAAAAGATTTTACGTGATGCAGTGATCATCATACAAAACGGCAAAGGTTTGTACACTTTGTAAATTAATTAATATTAATTAATGAATTAGAATAAAGTATGGATTAAAATTAAAGCACATAAATTTAGTTATTTATGTTAGTATTTTATTTTAAAACTGAATCTTAAATGTGATTTCAACTGGTATTAAATTAACTAATTGTTTAGAATTTAATTTATATAGTTTGATGTTTAATTTTAATTTAAATATTTTTACAGACCAAACAAGATAAACGAGGCTACACAATTCTTTTGATTGGATAGGGATTTTGTACATGTCACAATGGTTCTGAAATTAGGAACATGCTGTACGTACCAGTATTATGAACATTAACCAAAACCAATTGTTGATGTCTATAATACAAATGTGCTGTAAATTTGACAATAATTGTACTGTGGTAACATCTGCCATTGTTATACTGTTACAGTACACACTCATATCACTGTTATAACGTAACAAGCACTGTTGAAAGTTGTTCAAAATTGAAATGCATATGAACACTCTTTCTTGCCAAATCTTTAACTTAATTAAATGTTTGCATGAAACAGGGGTGTCCAACTGTAATTTCTATTTTGCCAAACGATCCGTTGTTTGTGCCAATACAAGTACCTGCATGTTTTAATATTCACGTGACCATTCAAGCTTTCTAATTTCAAGTTGTTAAAGAAATGACGACTAATGTCTCTGTTACCAATATCTTAGTCACGTAAGCTTGTTGCCAGATAGTTGGCTCTGTCACCAAATTTGGTGACAAGGCGACAATTGGAAACCCCTGATGATCGAAATTTCCAGTAGTATTGACAATGTGGTTCTGAACTCTTCTAGTCGGCATATGCAGGGCAATGGAGCACAGTGTGAAATATTCAAACAGTAATTAGTGCCATTTAATTAACACTGTCTCTTCTTACAGTTCTAGCCCAAATGGTGTAAGAATAACAAATTGCTGATCTACAAGCAGTTTGTAAAAGATTGGTCAGATTGTTCTTATTAGATGGTGAAACATTAGACGATGAAACGAGCTCCAGAGACAGAAAGGAGTCTCATGACATAACTCCTCTTGATGCAATTTCAAGTGTGCTAAAGCCTACATCATAATTATGGTAAGCTGTTTATCAAGTCTTCCATACATACTCTATACACATATACGTTCGTATATACATACATACATGCATTGTAGGCAATTCACGTGCACAAATCGCGTGAACATCTGTGTGAGCGACAGAGTTTCGCACCTGACAGTCAGCGTCTAGCTGTTGTAGTACCGGTATCACTTCAAAACTGCCTCATCTTTTAGATTTGTTCTGCAAAGGGAGGTAGGCATCAACAGGTACAGCTTTGAATTGCTTCTGTTCATGAATTCAGTGTTCTCGCCAGTACCGTCTGTACTGTCATTTTGACAGTTGGAACAAGGAAGGGACTTTGGGAGGGAAAACAGCAATTTTTGACGGTTGGGGAAAATGGACAGCCTACCACACGTAGTGTGGGATGTCTCCATTCAAGATCCATTGTGGATTTTAATTAAAGCCATTTACCTCTATTGGTCTTGATTGTCCCGACATTCCTAGAGAACAACCTCATGACATCTATCTTTGGGCGTGGTCTCTTTGTTGTTGCAGCAGGTGTTCTACTAATTACTGTTTATGTTTAGTAGGTAAGCTTACGTTTGCAGATCTCTTTAGAGCATAACCACTCAACTGGATGTATCATTTTGCTAAATCATTATGGTTATAAAAACATAGTAATCCTCTCTCACAAAGCGCTTGCAGCTACAAATTCTCAAAGCTTTTTGTATGGATTTTACACATGCTTACACTAGACTACTAGGAATGTAGTGTATTAGCTAGCTATGGTCAAAAGGAGAATAAATGGTCAGAAGGCATAGTAGTATCCCTATACTATTCATTAAATACTATTCATTTCTTAAGTTTGACGTCACAGTAGCCAACGTATATGCACAACTTACTCTTGTAAAGCTCAGCTCAAAATCCCAGTTTTAAGTTATTTATACAGTGTTCTAGCCAGGAAACTTTGCCAACCGTCAATATGACGTCATCAAATATAATGACGTTAGATAATGACATCATTAAATGTTTAATGCTGACATATTTGGTAATAACATCGTATTGTTACCTTACCTTCCCTAATTGTACTACGTAGAGTCTTATGCATGTATATTAGTTACTGCATGATTGGTAGACTATTCAATATAATAGCCACTCTGGACTTGCCGAATAAACCTCATTGAAGAACATAACCTTGTTAAACATAACACAGATATATATATATATATATATATATATATATATATATATATATATATATATATATATAATTAACTTAAAACTGGGGTTGTGAGCTGAGCTTTACAAGAGTAAGTTGTGCATATATGTTGGCTACTGTGACGTCAAACTTAAGAAATGAATAGTATTTAATGAATAGTATAGGGATACTACTGTGCCTTCTGACCATTTATTCTCCTTTTGACCATAGCTAGCTAATACACTACATTTCTAGTAGTCTAGTGTAATCATGTGTAAAATCCATACAAAAAGCTTTGAGAATTTGTAGCTGCAAGCGCGTTGTGAGAGAGGATCACTATGTTTTTATAACCATAATGATTTAGCGAATTGATACATCCAGTTGAGTGGTTATGCTCTAAAGAGATCTGCAAACATAAGCTTACCTACTAAACATAAACAGTAATTAGTAGAACACCTGCTGCAACAACAGTCTGCAACACCTGCTGCAACAACAAAGAGACCACGCCCAAAGATATTAGATGTCATGAGGTTGTTCTCTAGGAATGTCGGGACAATCAAGACCAATAGAGGTAAATGGCTTTAATTAAAATCCAGAATGGATCTTGAAGGAAGACATCCCACACTACGTGTGGTAGGCTGTTCATTTTTTCCCAACCGTCAAAAATAGCTGTTTTTCCCTCCCCAAACGTCCCTTCCTTGTTCCAACCGTCAAAATGACAGTACAGACGGTACTGACGAGAAGACTGTTATATATGTATATATACATATACATATCTGTGTTATGTTTAACAAGGTTATTTTCTTCAATGATGCTTATTTGGCAAGTCCAGAGTGGCTATTATATTGAATAGTCTACCAATCATGCAGTAACTAATATACATGCATAAGACTCTACGTAGTACAACTAGGGAAAGGTAAGATAACAATACGATGTTATTACCAAATATGTCAGCATTAAACATTTGATGACGTCATTATCTGACGTCATTATATTTGATGACTTCATATTAATGGTTGGCAAAATTTCCTGGCTAGAACACTGCTCTACCTCTTCAGTCATATTTTAGGCAAGCCATAATATAAGTATACCTACCACAGGCGTGTACTTATGAGGGGTTTGGGGTGGGTGGGGTACAAACGAACTAAACTGTTGGAGGTCCGCTTGTACAGTACCTCTGCATGTACAAGACCAATTAGACTCAAGGACGTACCCAGAGGTGCTTATGCCTGGAGGCAGAAACTTGTAGTCTAGATGTATTCAGTGTACACTTGTACGATATATATTATAATTTACAGTTGTGCTCAAAGTAAGTGAATCACCTATGCATTTGTAGACATCACTGCTTTTCGTAAATTATAAGCAAATGCTTAGCAAAATTTGACATGTACAGAAGCGCAGCTGTTTACTGATAGCTTTGAGCACTTTCCTCCAACTAAACTTAGAAGAATCAGCATTGCCAAAAGCCAGTCTTTGCAAAATTATGTGAACCCCGACAACAGATTTGATTAACTTTACAAAGTGAAATAGACGTAATATTGTCCATCCTTTTCAACATTTTGAATATACTGCAAACCCATAATTTGAATTACACTAGAACGATACAAATCAAAGCAATTTTGACAAAGTAAACAATGGTTTTCTACTTTGTTTCCTCCCTCTGCTAATGTCCAGATCAAAAGAACTGTCGCAACGAGTCCGAAAGCAAGTCGTAGAGGCTCACATGACTGGAAAAGGTTACAAAAAGATCTACAAAATGTACAGAATTCATTTGTCAACAGTTAAGCAAATTGTCTACAAGTGGTGTTTGCTCAAACCGACAGTAACCTTGCATCGCAGTGGGTGAGATCCTAACATTTCTCCAAGGAACAGACGAGACCTCCTACTTGAAGTCACAAAGAATATCCATATTTCGTCAAATAAGCTGCAGGAATCATTGCAAGCTGCCGGTGTCAATGGTCATTACACAACCATTCGAAAAACATTGAACAAAGTGGAGCTTTACGGATGGGTGGTACGAAGAAAATCCCTGTTGAAGAAATGTCATCGCCAAATGCGTTTGGAATATGCAACAACTAATCTTGATGATCCTTTAAGTTTCTGGGAGAAAATTTTGTAGACTGATGAGATGAAAATCGAACTATTTGGTCACATTCACAAACGCCATGTCTGGCGTAAACCAAACACAGCCTTCCGAGACAAACATATGTGCTTCCCACCATAAAACATTGCGGAGGCAGAATCATGGTTTAGGAATGTTTTGTTCCTTCAGAAACTGGCAAACTCACTATTGTTGACAGGAGAATGAGTTCGGCCAGGACATTCTTGACAAAAACGATTTCCTGTCAGTCCAAATCTTGGCCTTGGTTGTAATTGGACAGGATAATGATCTAAAACATACAAGTAAGTCTACGCAAGATTGGATAGGGAAAAGGGGTTTAGTGTTTTGGAGTGGCCAAGTGAGAGTCCTGACCCTAATCCCATCAAAATGCTGTGGGATGATCTGAAAAAGCTGTTCATTCTCCTTATCCCAAGAATCTAATGGAACTGCATGAAGACCTCTTGTGTAGAGGAATGGGAAAAAATTCCCACAGAACAATGCCAAAGCCTGATTGCTTTCTACAGATACAGAATACTTGACATTATCACAGTAAAAGAAGGACTTACTAAATACTAGATGGAGAGTTCACATATCTCTGAATGGATGAAAATCAGCATTTTTGGTTTCAACTCAAAATTAGTTTCATTACATTTTCTTGTGTCTTATTAGACAGATTTCTGGATATCTTTAGATAATGTTTGAGTTACAGAGTAATTAAATGTTTAGATTTGCAAATACTAATATTTTGTGTACATACATAAGTGGTTTACTTTTCTTATGAGCACAACTGTATAGACACTCTATGTTTCATAACTAGAGCTTTAATTAGCTGTACACATGTCTTGTTGTATTAAACAACAGTTACATAACTTGTATACTCAACCACCTAGATTTTCCTATTCATCACTGTGATTGAATATTCGAAGTTATTTGCAATAGACTGTCGGGCAGCAGCAATTTCCAAAGTTTTCGTTTGGCAATGTAATCTCTACTGCCCTGGGGCATTGCACCCAGTGCCCATGTGCCCCCAATGCCCCCAATGCCTATCCTAGATATGCAATATTAGCACCAGCTGTATACATAAGCTGTAGATGCTGAAATGCTGGCCTGGGTCGTACATTTGAGATGCAAATTTAGACTGTAAGACTTAATTATTTGGCGCGTAATGTAAAGAGTATATATACCGTAGTAGATCCATGCCCCGTCCTTCGTACGGGCCAGATATTGTAGCGTTCTCACAGAGCGCATGCAGTCTGAGCTAGACGTCCTGTGCAATGTATGTTCCGAGGTCCCGGATGTGCTGAATGAATTTGAATCTTGCTCTTCGGCAAGTTCGCGCTTTTTCCAATGGAAATCAACAAACTCCCCACGTAGCGCTTGGTACAGAAAACGCATAGGTTGAACTTGGTGCAAATGCAATCGGAATTTGAATAGAAACGCAAGCGCTAGAAGATTAAGTTCCATCGGCAAGAAATATTCAATTGCTCGAAGCTTTACAAAGGACAAAGACACATACAGTCTACACAGGACAGGTGTGGTCGTGTGTTCGAATAAACTGGAATGTGTAGCGTTTGCGTCATCGACAAATTTTACGCAGGGGTCGAACCCTCGAGAGGAAACCGATGCATACATTTATAATTCTTTATGCAATCCTTCCCCTTTGCATGCCGATTTCGGTTGCCAACGGACAAAAGACGTGGCGGCATATTGCGAACACACACTCAGACAATTTGAGCCATAAGTCTACTAGCTAAGATGAAACATTGGCAAGAATTTATATTGGCGGTTTGCTAGGAAATTGATGGACAAAGTATACTGGTGGATCTTATTTTGGCGGTCAGACATCATTGTTTGATAACTGTATGTCTTACCATAACTAGTCATGGAGGAGTGTGTGCTTGACAGCTGGGTTCGTGGCTTACATTTCCCTAACTTACTGGTCTCCAACTACTGCCTAGTGATTAATTAATTAAGAACTGTTGTGTCAGTGCCAAGAACGGGACATGACAGTCCAGCTTCAGCCATAGCCTCACGACCTCATTCATAGGCACAACAGACGGCTAGCAGGGATTACCTGCCATCTTGTGGCCTCATCCGCGTGACGTATGATAACACGCCATTATGATGCCTGATCCTTGTGGGTGATGACTTCTACATATCCAGGCGGATTTTATATTGGCGGTCACTAAATAATCCGCAAATCCACCAAAACAATTCCCCGCTAATATTTCATCTTATAGGGTATCACATATATACTATGCATATTACAAATGTCTTCCAGTAGACCTGGTAACTAATAAATAGATTCACTAGAATACAGCAAGGTCCATTAAGAACAAAGTAAAAGCTGGTGAGATTTCAAGAGCAGCCAATTTGTTGACATCATCTGGACTGGCCTCAGACACAAGAGATACGTTGGAGCAACTCGAGAAATTGCATCCCCCTTGTCATCATCCAATTGACCTTGGTTCGCTGAATTATTGCAACAGTATTGAGCTATTGAGCCTCTACAAATATCTCAGTCATCATTTGTCAAGATATTAAATGGTTGCCCAAACGGTTCCAGTGTAGGATTTGATGGTTGGCGGTTCGAACATTGCTGCTTTTGCAATCATCCTACTCCGCTAATGTCCTTCATCAGCTGTGCAACTTATGTCTCTCTGGTGGTCTTCCTGAATCAATAGTCAAAATCATTGCAGGTGCCAGATTGATTGCTTTGAAGAAAGGCGAGAGAGGCGTTCGTCCCATTGCTGTAGGAAATTGTTTGCGTCGCCTGATTGCAAAATTAGCCATACAATCTATGAAATTAGAAATTGCTGCTTACTTGGCTCCACATCAGTATGGAGTATATGTATCGGGTGGTGCAGAACTGATGTCCCATCTAGTTCAGATGTGCCTTCAACAAAACCCACAACATGTGGCTGTCAAGTTGGACGCCAAAAACGCTTTCAACACAGTGAGTTGTGCAGTCTTCCTTAAAGAATTACGTCAAAATTTCCCACAGTTGGTCCCATTTGTCTCTCAATGTTACCGGTACTCAGTACCATTGACAACAATGCTTGATGGGAAGCCGTACACCATTGCTTCAAAAGAAGACATTCAACAAGGAGACCCCTTGGCCCCTTTCTATTCAGTCTTGCTATTCATCCAATGTTGGTCCAAGTAAGACGTGAGTTCCAATCAGTTTTGACACCTTCTTGTCTTGACGACATTACTATCCTAGGACCAATCAGTGATGTAACCGACACGTACTGGAAACTGAAAGGACATATGTCTAATATTGGCCTAGAATTAAGAGAAGAGAAGTGTGAAATCCATTCACCACTTGGTATCAGCAGATGTCAGCTACCAATACGCGAAATGAAGAATGGATTCGAGCTATTGGGTACTCTAGTTAGATCCGATGCCTTTGTGAAGGATGCCTGTCATGGAAAGGTTGAAAAATTCAGCCCTCTTTTGTCTAAACTGTCTTTACTGCAGGATGCCCAGATGGGAGTTCTCCTGCTAAGGTACTGTGGTGTGCCTAAGATCATGAATCTTCTTTGCACGGTCCCTCCTTGCCTAGTAGATGTCGCTTGTGTACAACACGATGAGAACATTGTTACTACGTTTGAAGAAATTATCGGCGTCAAATGTACAGATACACAAAAGCATCAGGTCCGATTGTCAATAAAGAACGGAGATTTCGGTCTCACATCAGCAAGAGATACAGCTCCTTCTGCATTTTTAGGAGCTTGGGCAAACAGTTTGAGCCATCTACCTGTTCATGACGATTATGTGAGGCCCATGTGTTCCTACGTGATTGATGATTTGCAGTCTTCAAACTATTCGATTTCTACTCATTTGAATTCATCTCTGCATGATCTACGCAACGACAGTCAGTCACTAAAGGAAATAATCCCTTCTATCTCAAGTCTTCCAGATCATCCGAAAAAATTGCAATGTCGACTGCAGTTAGTCAAAAATAAGAGCTCATTTCAACAGTATCTTGAAGTGTGTTTTACAGATAAAGAAAAAGCAAGGTAGATCAGTTTATCAGGTCCCAATGCAGGTAGTTGGTTGGAGGTGATTCCAAGCACGCAGCACCTCACACTGAGCAGTGCACAGTTTCGCACTGCAGCACTTATGCGGCTTGGTGCACCCCTGCCAGCCTTGAGCAACATCCAAAAATGCACCCCCAATTGCGGCAATTCGGTTGATCTGTATGGCTACCATCTCTTGACTTGTAAATGGGGAGGAGGCCCTATACACCGCCATGACCATTTATCGGACAGTTTATAGGACATGTTCAGGTCTTTAGGCTTTCGGTGTAAGAAGGAGCTACAAAATCAATTCCTAGGAAGGGAGCGTTCAGATGTCGCGGTCTATGATTATAATCAAGGCAAAAAGTTACTGTTGGACATGACAGTTACTCATCCCTGGGCACTGCATGACATCGGATCGAGCAAAACGATATCAGGGTATGCTACATCTTCAAAAGAGCGCTCAAAGAATACCAAGTATTTGTCTGCAGCAATAGACCTAGGACACTTGTTCTGACCTTTTGCATTAGAAGTGTTTGGCTGTTGGGGTGCTGAGAGTGTTAACACTCTGAAGGAGGCTGCCAGTCTCACGCCAGCAACACTGGCCATGTCTTACGGTGACTTTGCAAACTATTGGCGTCGTCGATTGGCAGTCTGCCTTCAGAAAGGAAATCAGATATGATACATAACAAGGTTGCAGCAATTATAGGACAGACTCCAATAGATCCTAATTCGATAAACAATATCGAAGCAAGACATTGCAGTATCGATTTTACGTAAATTAGTTTCTTTCTTACGTGTTAGTGTTGATGTAGAGTAGAAGTTGTATTTGTGTCTATATAGCGTATGGTAGTTTGCTTAGCGACTGACTTGATGGTTCTAGGTTATATTCTGTATCTACGTTGAAGATTCATTTCAGATATATGAGAGAGAGAGAGAGAGAGAGAGAGAGAGAGAGAGAGAGAGAGGAGAGAGAGAGAGGAGTCCTTCACAAGTCTAACGTGTTATGCAAGTAGAAGGTGGTGCAGATTTATTGGGCTCACCCATTTATGGATCTGAACAGTATTATGACGCAGTTTTCCAAAAACACGTTAACACGGTAACGAAAGCTCAAAACCATCTCATAGATACTGATAATCCTCAGATTGAATGTCATCTTCTGCGCAGTTGTTTATCTCTTCCTAAGATCGACCAGCTTCTTCGTACTGTTCTCCCAGGAAAAGCAACACAGAAACGCTATCTTTTTTATCAATGCTTGCGACATTCACTAGAAATTTTGTCTCACTCGTCACTTTCGGATGAAGCGTGGTGTCAAGCATCCCTGCCAATCACTCATGGAGGTCTAGGATTACGTGAAGCACAAAGTGTCTCTCCTTTTGCATTTATTGGTAGTTGTAATTCTATTCGAGATCTAGTCAAACGCCTCCTTTCTACTTCTGCTACTAAAGAATCTTCGGTACTTCTTTGGATTGCGAGGCGAGTTCCAAAGCAGCCTTTCTTCAGGAATTTGGGAGTCTTACATCAGACACTAATATTGACTCGGTATCTCAACGTTCATTGCAAAAGCAAGTGGATATACGGAAGTTTGATTCATTGAAACAGTCTTCAACTATTCGTGACCAAGCTAGACTAAACACAATATCTGAACCACGTACAGGGGCATGGCTCACAGCCATTCCCAACCCAAATCTCGGGCTTGTTATGTCCAGGCACGAGTTCACTGTTGCTCTACGACTTCGGCTGGGTATTCCTCTTTTTCCGTCTCATCCAAACGCTGTACGCTGCCCACGTGGTCAATTGATTGACAAGTTTGGTGATCATCTCCTCGGCTGTCGTAAGAACTCGTTGAGATCAAAACGTCACGATGCTTTGAGGGACACCATCTATATTGCGCTGTTGATAGATGACAAAGGGACTTTACTAGAACAGACATTTTCGTCACAGAATAGCAATCGCCCTGGTGATGCTTACCATCCCAACTTTTTGTTTGGACGTCCTGCCTGTTTTGACCTTACCATCCGTAACACAGTCCAATTGAAATTTGTTGCGAACAGTGCAAATTCTACCGGTTCAGCTGCAGCAGCAGGGGAACTTGAAAAAGATCAAGTACGAAGAAGCAGTCGCTGACAGTGGTGCCTTGTTCTTCCCACTAGCAGTGGAAACGTATGGTTGTTGGACTCCTGATAGTCTGGATACTATTAAAGCTATTACGTCTAAAGTAGTGACTGCGACTAGTATTCCTTTTACACAAGCGTATTCTAATTTAATGCAACAATTGTCTGTTAATTTGTAGAAATTTAATGCTCGTATGATACAAAATAGATTAATGTTAGATGCTGATGTAATAGCTTGGCATTTGCCGGTTTTGTCTGTTAATAGTTTGTCATAAAATATAATATTATCTCTCTCTCTAAAATATATATATATATATATATATATATATATATATATATGCCAAAGTTTTACAGCATAGTTGCAGCGTATGTTTATTCGACCAATCAATTTGTGAATGTGTTTACTGTCAATCTTCAGCTAGTAGAAATAAGTTGAAATGTGATGGAAGAACAAACTTCTGTAGGTCAGATAGATTTATGAGATGCAAATGTACGTGTGCTCCATGTCCTTTTCATTACTTTATCATTTCAAGTGTGAAATAATTATTGTGTAGAAGAGCAGATTTATGATTAGTCCTATTAGAATTACATATATTTTGTCTGACACTATATTATCGAATTAATTACATGCCTGATCATAACATACTTTAGAAGATTTGATTCATTCATCCATACATTTAGAAGTCAAATTTTTTTGTTTTAGTGAACATTAAATAAATAAATAAATAAATAAGTAAATAAACAAATGAAACTAAATGGCGATGAAGGTAATGACAATAGGATTGATTATAACACAACCAGTGTGAATGCCAACAATTGCAATGATGTAACAGATAATTTCTGTAGACATTAATGTAACCTGTGATTGCAACTCTAAGCAAGTGAACCAGTATCTATTATTGAAAATGATGGACACCTGGAAAGGCATGATATAAACTTGCGTGTGTGTGTGTGTGTGTGTGTGTGTGTGTGTGTGTGTGTGTGTGTGTGTGTGTGTGTGTATGTGTGTGTGTGTGTGTGTGTGTGTGTGTGTGTGTGTGTGTGTGTGTGTGTGTGTGTGTGTGTGGTGTTAATAGCAGCCGCAAACTGTGACTTGATAATCAGGCAGAACCTGGTGGGAATTAATTAAGGTATCCACACCTCAGTTGGCATCACAAGCTGGTGCTCCTGCAAGTACCTAGCCTGGCTCCCGGAGACTGGAGCTCAGCCATAGGGCTGGGTGTGACCTTAATGCAGCGCCTGACATTTACCGTTTATACCAGTTTTTTTACTGTTTTTTACCGTTTTTACCGTGGTGTGTGTGTGTGTGTGTGTGTGTGTGTGTGTGTGTGTGTGTGTGTGTGTGTGTGTGTGTGTGTGTGTGTGTGTGTGTATTATGTGACGTTTGGAACAGTTCATGAAAAGATGCAGAAGAAAGACAATCCAACGTACGTATATATAGTCTCTAGGAAAAGGCAATAGTTGCAAAACGATTTTTCCTAGGTTACAAAGCTCAAAATAGTGCATACACTGACGACTGACTTATAGAAACTACAAAGTTTATCAGACAGAGAATCTCATACTCAATCTTCTACTCTGAGTCATATGGCTCACTCTTCTCATTCCATGGAAAGTCTTCTTTCTTCAGCGATTTAGCTTTCATGAAATCTGGATGAGATGCTGTAATCCATTTGACTCTTAGGCCATCTTTATTGGCATCTGTGATGTGTTTGCTTGCATTCATGTTGTAATGTGCACTCAGTCTAACGTTTATTGAAAATGAACTGCCCAATGCCCTTCCGAGATATTTTGCATCAAAAGCAGCTACCCGTCCCAAAACCTATTTGATAGACTCCTCTCTCGCTTGGAGCATTTCCAATATTACTGAGAGCTACCAGTAGAATTGCTCCAACGCATAATGCCAGTTGAGAGTCGAGCTGGAAAGACAATACATTATTTCAAAAAGACTTGTGAGCAAACACGACTAAAAATTTGAAACTGTTCTAAGTAGTTTAGTTATAGGGGAAGCGAGTTTGTTATTTTATGTCTGAACGTCTATACTCTAGAGGTATCTGACGACGCTGATACACTGTACTTGTAACCAGCTTTTTAGGTCAACACTAAAATTTTAATAAACTGGCTATATTAGTTAGGAATTATCAAAACGTGCATGAGTAAAAATCTTGGACGTGAACATGGGACATAAAGGGATAATTATTAAACTTATTTTATATCTAGCATGCTTCACGCACACACGAAAACACGAGTACGTCATCTAGGTAAATGAGGCACTCCGACCATTGTAAACCTGCTAGTACTACCTTCATCATCCACTGTAAGGTTGATGGCACATTGGCCAATCCAAAAGGCATTTGTTAAAACTGCCACAAACCCTTTTGAGTAACAAATGAAGTCTTCGTTTGTCGTCTTCTGCTACCAAGTCTAACGTATAGAACTACCTCGCACCTGATAATGCATCCAACGTGTCATCTATTCTTGGGAGAGGGTAAGTAAGTATCCTTTACTGTGACAGCATTCAAACGTCGGTAATCAGTACAAAATCTAATACCACCATCACGTTTCTTCACGAGAACTACAAGCGAGGACCATGGACTATTTGAACAACTCACTATTCCTGTGTCTAACATTAGTGTCACCTGTTTGTCAACCTCCTCTTTCAGTGTGTGTGGTATTCTACTTGGTATTTGTTTCACAGGCTGTGCTGTGCTCGTTAGTATTTTATGCTCTAATACCCCTGTCGTACCTATGTCCATACGTCCTGTCGAAAAGACACTACGATACTTGAGCAGTATTCGTTACAACTCATTCCTCTCCTTGTCTCCAAGATGGTCCAAATGGAAGATACTCAAAAATTTCTCGGTGTCATTCATCTCCGTACCCACTATTCCACACACTAGACCTGACTGCCCTACTGTACTCACCTCCTCAATGTCAACCAGTTCTGCTATTAGCGCTCCTGTCTTCACAAAAGTTGTGTCTCGAAGATTCAACAACTGCATTGGCACTTCACCTTGTTCTCCGTCTACTAATGCTCCAGCAATCATTAAACCCGTTTTATCAACAAAACCAGCATTTGGATCAATCACCCTTGCCGCAGTAAGACAGCATGGCTTCCCTTCAGAATCCACAACTTGACCCTTGATCATACGCCTACTGGTACTCGGCATCAGTAAAGCTATGCCTTACCGCAAGGAATCACGAACCAACTGAATGTGTCTTCAGTGGAACTAAACCTCCTGTCCAACGCAACAGTCTCTCCTATAGATCCAAAACTACGGCGTGTTGTGACAAGAAGTCGATCCCCAGGATGGGTCCTGGTATGTCAACATCAGCCACAACAAACTTGTGAGAGGCAGTCCATTCACTCATCCTAATCACTAATGACAAACTCCCTGTCACATGAATGTTAGAACCATCTAAATTTTTGAGTGCAAACCCTTCAGGCAAAGAATCTATTTGCAAGTCCAACTGTGATTGTTCACTGCTAAATGTTTCTAGCCATTTGTGCGAAATCACGAAAACTGACGCCCCAGTGTCTACCAAACAATTGCATGCCTTGCCTCAATAACAACGGACACCAACAACGACGACGGATCACTAAATACCTTCCGAGTCCAACGACATGATGCAATGTCCTTCTTCTCCAGCTCACCAAATGGACTCTTGCTTCCTCTCGAAACCGTCTTCTTCATCAGAGACTTCATTGTACTCTGCTTTTGCTCTGCATCTGTCACTTTGTCACGCCCTAACACCATTCTTCTGCGAGAACACGCCAGTGCCAAATAACCTAACTCACTGCAAACATAACATGGACCAATGCCCTTCGATCTCACGACATCTCGATATATCATTAGGGCAAAACCACTTGTCATGTCCATACTCACTATAACCAAAACATTCCACTTGTTTGGCATTCCGTTGTGTCTGCTTCGCCTCCCCAGAGTGTCCAGTCGATCTGATTTAGCTCGCATTGCTCTCATACTGTGACCCGACACACTCTTCTTCGTCGTCATCCTCACACGCCGTTATCCCAACGATTCGCCTAGCTCGCAATCCTCTGCGTTTCTCCAACAGCATCAACTCCCTAGCTCGCGTAACTGTATATCTTCAAGCGTTTTAGGCGCGAGTATGAACAATTGATCCGCGACAGGCGTTGGCAAACCATCCAGAAAGTAATCGATCAATTGCCTATTACAAAGTTCGTTCGGCAAATTCGGCGCTGCCCGATCGAGCAGCTGCTCTAACGCTCTTAGGAAGACCTCCACATCCTCTCCAGCCTGCATCTTCCAGTCTTCCAGCTGTCGGTGCGCTAATCGACGAGCTTCTTTTGGGACCGGGGCGAAAGACTGCTTGATCCCTTTTACCAGGTTATCCTACGACTCGGCAGTTGCGTGCCTTTCATATACAGCGAATGCCCTTCCTTTCAGCAGCGGAAGCCTTAGAGTTTTTTCGTCTGCATCCCAACGATTCGCCTCCTCGCAGATGTCAAAGCGCTTCACCCAGAGCTCGAAATCACCGTCACCAACAATTCTGGCAGCTGTGGGGTATGAGGGACTTAAACAAGTACGTACGGCTGCACTGGATGCTGCACGTCTTCTCCATTTCTGCGGTGTTCGATTCCTGGTTGCTCAAATTCACTCAGGAAATTCCGCTCCTTGACACCAGATGCAATGCTACTATACTATACGAGTAGACAACACGGGCGAGAATTGCTTGGATACAGAGACATCGACGACAGCCCTTGACGGTCAAGTACCGACTCTCTATATTTATGATTACAAACGTCTATGTATCAAGTGCACGCCCACTAATCTACATGTTACTGTTTACATACCACGCAAGGAACTACTGTCTTTTCCCCATGAGTGTGAACTTTGAAAATCATCAATATCTCCACTGTTTTTGAACTTTCGCGATGATCTCGGTATCGCTAGAAACAGCTAGGTCTGGCATGTCTGTTTGTCAAATTATCTAATCCCTTCCTACATACGATACGGCAGGATAACACTTTTGCATATCAAAGACAAACGGGTAGAGCAATGGTTATTATCCAATTATCTTGTAAGACCAACGGATCAGCAACTGGAACCATTTAAGATAATTGGTGTAACATGGTCCAACTGGAGTAGCTCTTAGTGCTCTAATGAGCACACCTGGTGTGACCTCTACTTCATTACTCACTTTCGAGTTTACACTTTCCGGGGAAGAGACAGTAGGCAAGCTCAACCGCTTCCTTAGCTACTTTTTAAAAACCTTAATCAATTAAGCTCTAGAGATTGTGTGGTTTCTTCTAATCATTAACCTGACTAGAGTCAATACTAGCATGGATCAATCAATAGCAAAAAATATTTAGGTTGTTGTCAACAGCATTCTTGTGCTATTTGACGTTTCTGATATAGGCCAATAGACATTTTTTCCGACCTTGGTACTTTAGGGATCTCATTGCTTCCAACGAGATTTGGGTGCACTTTTGATGTCTTGCCGTTTGTTAACCGCTTGAGGCTATCGCGAAAGAAACAAGTTCTATTTTTGAACTTTTACCGACGCCAGTAGCGATTCATTGAATCGGGAAAGGGTCAGTAGGACCCGGTGTACCAGTCCAAGCTATCCGGGTCTAGAGTATCCTATCCGCTAACAATTTCTTTCTGATCTCTGTCGTGCGTCATTTTGAGTGATGATGTCACAATATACTAGCAAGACTTGACAGACGTCAAAACTGTGGGAACAAACTTGCATATTATGACACGTAGTATACATTATGTGTTTTGCGCGGTGCTGTCTACACCCTACTACATGGTTTGGTTTGTGTACCTTCTAAATACGTCCTGGAAAGTGCGTTGTTTCTACTCGTCTATGGAATGGCAGAAAGATAAAGTCTTTAGCTAAACAAGTTCAGGCTTGCAGATACCTCAAATATAGCTACCTGTGGGGTCTAGAGTGGCTGGTTCTGGATTATGGGTTACAAGGAGAGCTAGGAGTTACAGCTTTGGTTATGGGCTTACCTTTAACTGGCTACGTTGTGCATATGTTCTCTACGAAGTCCCTAAAGATTTGAAGCTTAGGCCCGAATACCTTATTTTCGTGTTTGAAATTGACGCAAAAGAAACGCAAACAGCTAAAAATGACTTTTTGAATCTGCTTTAGAGGAATTGAGCACAGAGAAACAACTATCTTGCAACATCGATCAGTTGTTTTAATAAGCTAGCAATAAAATATGGGAGACCTACAAGTGCAAAGCAGCTAACGCTTGAAAAGAGCGGTGTTATCATGATATCAGTAAATCATGTTGACTACACTACAAAGCTAACAAAGCACATATACGCTAAAAGGCAGCGTTAGAGCAGCTGTAGATACGTACTAGTCCGGCTATAGCAGCAAATGGTCCGATTTCCTAGTCCGAGTCGCAATCAGGCACGCCTCTTTCATTCCATGGAAAATCTTGTTTCTTCAGCATTCTAGCCTCTGCGCAATGGGGATCAGATACTTTCATCCATCGAGCCATCAGACCATCTTTATTTTTCGCCGTGATGTTTTTGTTGCCTCTCAAGTTGTAGTGAGCACTCAGTCTAGTCCTTATTGTAGTCGAAGGGCCCATTCCCGACCAAGATACTTTGGTTCAAACTGAGCAGTACCAAAGCCTATTTGATAAACACCTCGCTCGCTTGGAGCAGCACTGTAATCCTTGAGAGGAATAGGATTACTCCAACGCATAGTAACTGTTGAGCTAGTGAGAGAAAAACAACACAAACAGTTAATTGACATGTCTACAAATACCGACTTAGATACTTTGAGACTGCATATTCTAAGATGTACAAACCACTCAAAAGTATAAAATCGCTGCTACTAAACTAGAAGAAACTGACTAAACAGGTCTACTGTGGCCATTTTAATTGTGCTGTGCACGTACATCAATAACAAAATCTAATAAAAATGCTCATAATTAATTTCTATTCTTTACGCCTTCATGAGGCGGACTCGGGATCTCAAAAAGAGAGAAGGAGCACAGACACATTATGCTTAACCACGCCTATATTGCGGTAAATATAACAAACTTGTCCCAGAAAACCGATGACTACGTTTGAAAAGACCACTTAAAAGGACCTATACAATACGTATAGACAATTCTATCAAATCAAACGCTCAGTTTATTCGCTACAAGACAAAATCTGCTCAATCCTGGATGCAAATAGAACTGCAATGTTTGTATTACAAGACAAGCAAGCGAATAGAGGCAAGATCGGGCCCCCTAAGGGCACCCTGTGCTTTCCTTGGTGTAAACCAGGCCTGCCAGACTACACATTTGCGTTGATTTTGGATTCAGCCGCAGTGGTGTTGTCCAGAACTGAGGACGACAGCCTCATGCTTTATTCTCTAGTGCTTGATTTTTTACTTGCCTGCTTCATCAACATGTACCTAGACACGCGCACAGATGGACGTAACTAGCACTTTCGAAGATTGAACGTACCTGTAGGAACCGTTCGCCAGGGGATGACTTGATCAAATGACAGACAAGCTTCTTTGTTCGGTAGAAATGGATGCAAATCTGTCCACGTGTAGAAACTGTGACGTACATAACTTGCCTCCAATGAGCGTCCTCACACAAATATGAAATCTGGTGTCTAGACGTTGTGTTCATACCACATAGAGATATCATCTATTTTTTCCGGTTGATATGGAAAGTGCTCACGTGGAGAAAGAGTTGCACAACTTGCGCCCAATCAGCTGTCTTGTAACACATGTTGTTCATGCCACAGTTAGATCTTATCTATATTTTCCGGTTGCTGTTCACATAAAGAAAGCATTACACAACTTGCACCCAATCTACTCGTACATTAGTTGATTATAATATAAAACCTTCGGGTGTACAGCTATCTCATCTATATTTCCTGTTTGACAAACTTTCCAAAGTCGCGCGAGCAGGTGTATACCGCTGAAATCTAGTTAGAGTAACTAGTTGTATGGTATCTGAGGCGTCTCGCGTTGATGATAACACGTCGCAACAGAGTTTTCTGACTGTCTAGGAAGCCTACTGAAACGTCTCGCCCTAGCAAGACAGTACAGTACATGCATTTGTTGAAACCCTGCCATGGAAATTACTGTAAACATGCAAACTTCTATAGTAACGTGTGAGTAGGTGGCTTTCAACTTCTGAAGGTGTTTCTCTGTTGTCGACTACAAACAGTCCCTAACTACAATACAAAAGGATGGGGCGACGGAATTTTATGAGGCTATTTCGTCGCCGTTTGGGCACTTGCACGAGTCGTTCTTAGACTGATCTGTAGTCGGACACGCAAAGGATTTTTTGAAGCAGGTCTTGTAATGTCTTAGGGAGGGAAAATTTGAGGTTCGTGTACACACACACACACACACACACACACACACACACACACACACACACACACACACACACACACACACACACACACACACACACTCACACACACACACACACACACACACACACACACACACACACACACACTCACACACACACACACACACACACACACACACACACACACACACACACACACACACACACACACACACGTGTATACCAAGAGCTCGATGGATTGCCATATAGGACAACGCCCCTTTCTGGTGTTCGACCCAGATTAGAGTACAAAATGTTACTCGTCGCTGCGAGGACAGCATACTTCTAGAGAGAAAGCCAAAGCCGGTAACATGAAAACTAGCTTGGACTTAGCTAATACTTGTTCTCTGTTTGGTGGATGACAATTGATGTCCCTCAATTTTGTCTGATTTTGCAAGTCTTAAAGTTGAACTCACCTGTTTGCTGTCTTTCGCTAGATCAAATTATCTTTGTTTACGAACTTTGGCTTTTGTGAAGATAACTGAAAATTCGCAGTCCTCTAGCAATCAATCAGGTTTTTTCACCTGCATGGTGCTTACTTGGCACGACATTCAATGGACATCCAGATCTCTACCCGCAAACATCAAGAAGCAAATGTTGCAGACCAAGTACGAAAAATCTATGAGCTATTTATTGTCACTTCCTGTGCAAAGTGCAGCTGGTAGGTGTATTGATCGATGTTTACAGTCAATTCAGTGAGTTCTACGGGTATCTTCAAACTGTGTTCTGCAAAATATATGTACTCACTTAGGTAGACATGCAGGTTACCTTTATTTGATCAGATTGTTTTCCACCATTTTTGTAAACCTTGACTTAGGTGTGTACACGAAGAGGTAAAACCCAATGATGAGCTGACCAGTGATAAACAAGTCTACAGCTAGAGCTCTAGATACCTAAAGATAGGCTATCGATATCTTGGGCTACTAGAGCTTGGCATGCTAAATTTTTTGTGGCGACTGATCAAAGCCATTGTCAGCATTGCAATGATTTTCTGAGAAAGAATACAGGTGTCAAATATTGGTAAATACCTTCTTACTGTCTCGTCCGCGCTGAAATCCGGGGTACGAGGCTGCATTAGGAGACTCTAGACGTGTTTACATGTCGACGTCTCTACCTGTCTCTGACATTTGCCTGGATCTAGCAATATTTTGCGGCAAATTTGCAGATATACCATGCCTGGAGTCAAAAACAGTGCGAGTTTTCGTCAGCTCTACTTTCGGAGGTAGGCCTAAAGAGGCATGCGTAAAGACGTTTTTACAATGACGATCTAGTAAGTGATTGCCCACACATAGATACGGTGGAAGAGAGGAACAGACTGATGCGTGAAACGTTTCCTTCCCTGAGGTCCTACTGTCTCAAAGTTGGGCTAGAATTCGAGGTTGCTGATATGCGATGGGGTGTGAGAGACGACGCAATTACCGGCCATTTGACAAGTTTCATCTGCCTCCGGGAAATACAAAATTGTCAGAGAGTGTCTCCTGGCCTTAACTTTATGGTAAGATTTTCTGAGGTGTAGTAGGGATTGGTAATTAATTTATATTAATTAACTTGAACCTTGAAACTAAATTTGAGTGAGGGTGCATGGATTGAAGAGCATTTGCATATCTAGTTAGGAAAGCACATGAATTGAGTGCTGATGTATTGAGTGCTGATGTATTGAGTGCTGATGATAAATGTGTCATTATATGCCCCTCCATGATGGGTACGTGGGGTCTTTATTTTTGGGCAGGTGAGCCCAGCAGGATACATGTTCCTGTGTAGTCCACAGAGCGATCAAGGACTAGCCAATTCGATATAGATTGCAGGCATTACAGTGACACACCACACCTAGTGGGTATCAATGACCACCAGGAAAGCACTGAACGTCATCGTCAACGGAACGGACCATTCGCAAGATCACAGAAACTCCCCAACGACTGAAACGAGTCATAGTGTCATGGACAAAGCTAGACAAACATGAGAAAGAAAGAACCTTTATTCAAACACTGATGTAACTGCATGTATGCCGGCCATTACAGAGAGACTGGCAAGACAGGTTAGAATATAGCCATACACAATATTGAATAACATCATACGTTGCATGCGGAAAGCTATAGGTTATGTCAACTGTTAAGGGTACTGATGCTTCTAACAGAAATGAGCAAACGGCACAACAGAGAGGGACATTTTTGCTTGAACTTACCACATGTACTAAACAGCTTACTATAGGCTATAACACTGACTACAGAAACAATGCTATTCTTATTCAAAATTATAAAATAATTTGACTGCTGATATCTTTGTCTTAGCAAGCGTTTATAGAGCAAGAAACTCTATGATTGATGTAATTAAACTTATATTGAAGTTGATAGTTTTAGAAGCACACTAGCAAAGCTGTCCTATTGCTGTTAACTTGGCACGAACATTCATCATTTGCAGACTTACTGTAAGGAGTGAAACTTTTTGTTTGCTCTTGTATCATTACCCGAGGTCCAGATATCCGGGCTACAGGCATAGTGGTCGTATGCACGACCGTACGACTATATTTATACTCAATTAGGTCAGATGCAAGTGAAGCTATTCCGACCAATAGACGAGAAGTGGTGTCAGTACCAAACAATAGACGAACGTGATGTCATCATAAGGCTCCACCTCTCTTTGTGTTTGGCAGTTGTGCTACGAATATTCAGTCACTGTGCGTCCATCCTGTTCATGTTGTCTAGTCCTTTGCTCTAGATAAGGGTTTAGCAAGTAGAAACAACACCTAATCTACATTTGTAACGTGCATGTTTCCCAACAACAGCCAGGCGTCTAGTAAACGTGTGCTTTACTCCGGCCAACATGTGAGGCGAAGATGGCCTAGCATCGAGGCTACCTGACTTGTAACATTTGGCTTGTTCCACAGTGTTTCTGCATAGATAGTGATTCTACAGTCTAACAGCTTGAATTTTTGGTGTGTGGCTAATTATTATTACCATATCCAAAGTCAGAGCGAACAGAGAAGCTTAGCCTAATCTTGCACATGCATGTTTTCCCACATTTATGTTTTGTTTGGCTCTGGCGGCTTGGGTTTGTATTATTATGACAACATTTGCCTATTTAGCTGTGGGCCTAAATGATTACGGTTAGACATTGATAGCTGTGTCAATACGGTAGGCGTAACCGCCACGTGAGGGGATTTCCAACGGTTTTGAATTCATGAGTGTATGTGCCTCCGGATCCTTAGCTGCCTTACATACACTGTACACTGGTCTTAGCATGTGGTGTGCATGTACACCAGCCGAGGGTTTAGCACTGTAGTGCTTCTCTATTCATTTATATTTGAATCTTTAATTCTTTACCATTGATAGGTATTTCTTTTTATCTGTGAATTGTGTCTAGAATACTTCAAGACTTTGCGATACTTCTACACCTTTGGTATACATGTGTGCATGTCATTTTGAATACCATTGACGCATTCAAGACTGTTTGCGCTTGTAGTTAATGAGCTCTTGTTCGTTCAATCAAACAGATAGCATGTCCAAGGCTGTGTTTCCACTAGCTTCACGTTAGACTAGTTTAAATGAGTTTATCAACTAACCCCTTCAAGAAGGTGACTGTTTCCACTAGGACGTAAATGTACATCCGGTATTCAGAGAGATCTGTTTTGCAATGGCATAGTATTCCTTGAATGACACTTGCTGTGATACACGGGGCTGCCCTATCACCAAGGCAGAGCACCAGTCAGTCGTCACCAAGACTTCAATTTCAGCATCTAAGTACATGTCGTAGCTGCTGATTTCCCTCCTTTATATGATGATACTTCCATCTTTTGAGGCAGTCCCATACCAACAAAATAATAGTAGATACCATCAAAAAGCATTCTCAGTGACCATGTGCAAGCACGCACCTTACTATCACGTGACAGTTAAATCTAAACTACTTTCTAAACATGCTGCAAACCAGGTTTTGGGAAATTGGTTTTTGTATAGAATGTAACTGGTTTAGTGCAGATGGAAACAGGTAATCCTTAAACCAGTTTAGCTTAAAGCACTTGTTAACTGTTTCAAGTGCTAATGGAAACGCGACCCAAATGTTGATTTGTGGTATACTGCAGTAATTAATTATACAAGGATTATATTGATATCACTTGTTGCTACTCGGCAAAGTG